>NC_056563.1:6542717-6620209 GCF_013358625.1 Macadamia integrifolia | reverse complement strand
CAAGGTGGGTCCATTAGCCCCAAATGATGGATTAACCAGATTATGAATGAAAACCCATTATGTTTCCAAACAAGCCTTAGACAACTTGAATAAAACTATAAATAAAAGTCTTTGCCCATCCTTTTCATTCATACCAAACTAAAAGCAAGAGAAGAGAAAAAGGAGAAGAAGGAGGAGAGGAGCAAGGGAGGAGGAAGAAGATAGGAGTAAGGGGAGCACCCATCTAAGGTAAGCTCTCTCTCTCTCTCTCTCTCTCTCTCTCTCTCTCTCTCTTCTAAGTAGTCATCTCTCTCTCCCTTCCATTTCCACTCTCCATTAAAGCTAATGGAGATCTCCCCAACTAAATCTACCCACCCACATACCTAATGTATAAATCGATTGGGGGATTTGATGTTGGGGACTTGTCTTAGCAAGATCCATGGTTCAATTTGAACCCATGAACCCTCCCTTGTGAAATCCCCATTTCAAACCCCAATTTTGACAACACAAAACCTAGAAATGGGGAAATTTCCTAAAACACACATTCTCACTTGTCAAGGCTACAAATTAGGGGAGGGGTTTAGTGTAAGAGACCCATCCTAGCAAGATTGATGAATCAATTTGAGTCCATAAACCCTCCCTAGTGAAATCCCAAATTTGGGTAACTGAACCTTAGAAATGGTGGGTTTTGTCCAAACCCTCTATACCCACCATTCAAATCCAAAATTGAGTTAGGTAAAATGAAATTTAAAATGGGTATAGTGGATTGGGGTAATCACTTAAGCCATTAGTGGTCACCACATAAACCCTCAACCAAAATTCCCTCAGTTAGCTTGGTCGCGACTGATATTTTTGAGAAATTTGGGTGCATTGTGTAAACCCACTATAACCAACCCATTGATTGCACGTAATCTAAGTTAATTGAGGTGGATGAACGTCCCCCATATATAAATCAGCCCTATAGTCATAAAACCCCATTTTGAGAACGATTTCAAAGAAAAAAGAAATAGGAAATAAAGCTAGAACATGTGGCTAGGTTTCATTTCTCTATGGGTAATTTATTTTCTTAAAAATCTTATGTATCCTAGGAATAGAACCAAGAGGTGATGAGACAACGTGGCGTAAGGCCATCGGTTGTCCATCATCACCTAGGACTCGAGGTGGAGGGATTTTGTATGACTTTTATGGAATGTTTACATCATTTGCATATGGGGATAATCATATCACTTTGCATATTAAAATCTTCTTTCTTGTGGTGAATGTTGATGTGGCACGATGATATGAGTTGTGATTGGGTTTTGTATATTATTTAAAGGAACCTATACAACATGTTATCTATGTGTGTGATCATAAATTGTGCTTTATGAACCTGTTACTATTTGAGAACCTTAATGTGTAGGTTGGTGTGGGTGTTAATTTATGGGGTGCAGAATGACCGAGGTTGTGGTCAAAATTTTATCCATGAGTCGAAGAGAATTACTAGAAATTTCATTATTGCTATTAATTATTTCATGTAAATGTTAGATCGTAACTTCATTTGTGTGTATGATACATATTCATTTTTGTGTATGATACATATCCCATCTCCGCATGTATTATTTTATGTGTTCACTGTATAAAATTACAACTCTTTTTATCATTTCATGTATTAATTTATGCATTTGTACATTAAATGATAGTCTACTTTAGCATTGTATGTATTATCATATGTGTTCCTTACATAAAATAACAATCATAATCATCATTTCATGAAGCATTGCATATATATGTAAATAAGTTCGTTGCATTTTCTATCATTTTATGTGATTTTAATATAGATTGTATATTATCCCATTTGATGTTTTAATAGTTTTTGCAATCAATTCATGCAATTATACACATGTTACATTATTTCATATGATAAAGCTTCCATGTTGGCTTAGGTTGTTAAAATTCTCAGGGGAGAATATTCGAAATCCAAGCTGTTAAGCATTTTTTTTATATGCAAATTAGTCCAATTATTTATTTACATCATTTAATTCCCAGAACAGGGCTACTTTATGTATTTTCTTTTGTTTTTAGAATTCAGGTCAAAAGTGGACCAAATAGAGTACAAGTATCAAATTTGGCCCAAAGAACCAAATTCTAGTCAGTCTGACCAAAGCCTAGAAGATTTCTTCTTAAAAAAATATGTTGAGAACATTCCAAGGATTTCCTATGCGGTGGACGATCTCTACAAGGAAGATTTACGTTGAGTCAACCTTCTATTTTGGATTTTAACCACATGCTGGGATGAATTTTTAATAGTTTCATATTCATGATCTTCTATATTTGATAACATTCTAGAAGAATTCTATTATATCTTCTATTTTGGGATTAAGGGAAATATTGTAAAGGGCATTTGATTATCAAATATTGGGTAGTTTCTATTATAGGTTTTGATTTTTATTTGCTTTCTATTTTTCTTCTCATTCTTTAGGTAACTGAACTCTATAAATAGAGAAGCTCCCTCTGCCCTATCTTTCTTCTTACAAGTTGTAATTTTTTATTTTCTCTACAAAATTTCATTGGGGCCATTAAAGTTGTAATTGAAGATTTAGAAGCATCTTTGAAGTTGGATATGCGAAACTTGAAATTTATTCTCTTCTTCAATAAAATTTTGTAGTTGCTCTTCAATTCAAGTTCTTTTATTTTTAATTTCTATGTCTTTATTTTTTATTCAAATAACATGATCACCACCACCCTCATGGCTAGCTAAACCCATTCTTTGGGGATTTGGTGAAGCCATGGGTGGTTAGTAAGAATAAATAATGGGCATACTTGATTTTAATGGATATGAACCTAATTAGACTTACTGTGGTTGACCGCCGCATTGTGTATGTCATCCAATATGACCATATGCATGATAGTCGTCATAGTCAAAGTGACATTGATTAGGATTTATGGTGTTTATCTTAATATTGCATGTTGAATGATGCTACTCATGGGGTATGTTAGCCATTGCCACATCTCCCATTGACCTAGTGATGGAAAACCTTAGGGAAGGGAAGGGAAATCAGAGTAGAGAGGGGGAAAAAGGAGGATCACACTAACACGTTCATTCAATAATCAAATTACTCTCTAAATCTTCAGTCGATTACAACAAATATATAGAAAAATAGGAACATGAAATTAGAAACTTAACTGGAATGGAAACTAGCCTAAACTAGGAAACAACTATAAAAGGAAACCAAAGCAAGGAAATAAATTCTACTCCTATGTTCAAGTCTGGAAACTAAAAGCATGAAATAAAATACTAAGTAAACTACTAATTTTATTTCCAACCCTTGTTGGACCAAAACCCTGGGCTGGACCGGTTCTTCTTGGCTCTTGGCTTCAAAGCCGGTCATGTTGGTCCAACCAAGAAAGGGCAGCAGTATCTGCATCAACTCTCCTCTTCTGAAAAGAACTCGACTCCGTCGAGTTAGGGAAAGGACTGAGGAGACCGTCTGAAGGAATACGCTGAATGAGGAACGATCCCACCATCTTTTTGAGCTTAACTTCAGGGAGATCTTTGGCAGAATGAAACTTCATAGTCTTGTTGGCATGCTTGAAGGCATAGGTATTGGCATAGCCACAATGCTGTACTTTCTTATCAAACAACCAAGGTCGACCAAGAAGGATATGGCACACCTTCAGAGGGAGGACATCACATTGGACTGTATCCTTAAATCCACCAATAGAATATGTGACCAAGCACTTATCTGTGATTTTGAGATTAGTGTTGTTCACCCAAGCAACCTTGTAAGGATTAGGATGTGGTTCTGTATTCAATCCCAGCTTACGAACAGCGTCTTCAGAGACAACATTAGTGCAACTGCCTCCATCAATGACTAAGGTTAGCAACTGATCATTGCACTTCACACGAGTCTGAAAAATACTACTGCGGCGCCAATCTTCATTTTCAGTGGCCTTTTGAGTGGTCAACACATGACGAATGACATAAAAAGGATGTTGGTCATCGTCACTGAGAGTGTCATTGACTTCACCTGTTGCACGCTCTTCTCTTAAATCAACTGTGTCAGAACCAAGTTGCTCTTTGGGAATATATGGTATAGGAGAATCCTTATCAATAAAAGCAACCAAACGGCTGGGACATTGGGCACTGATATGTCCAAATCCATGGCATGAGTAGCACCGAACTGTGAATTTTGAAGAATCAGAAGGTTTATCTGAACCACACCGAGGGGGTGAATATGGGCGAGTAGGCCGTGAAGATGACATTTCAGAAACATGTCGAGGTGGAGAATACGGTCGACTAGGTCGTGAAGAAGCCATAGATGTAGCACTTTCCTGTGGCTTGTTAGATGACCTCTCTTGGGTAGGAGATTGTTGCCAAATGGAACTAGTACCTTGAGAAAAAGTATCTGTAAAATTTCTTCGGTTGTATGGGCGTTTCAGACTTTCCTCAACCTGATATGCTACTTGTACGGCGTCTTTCATTGTAGGTAGTCGACTAGATGCAAGGGCAGCACTAAGTTGAGGGTGCAGACCATTGCGAAATTGGGCCACTAAGACTTCTTCATCCCACTCAAAGTCAGAACGAGTGGCCAAATAATAAAATCTAGCAACATACTCTTCAACGGTTAAATTCTCTTGTTTCAACTATGCAAACCTGAGATGCATGCGTTGCTTGTAATCAGAAGGCAAGAATCGTCGATTCATGACTTCATACATTTCAGCCCAAGTAGTGACCAAACCAATGCCTCGAGTTCGGTTCTATTGTTGTTGCTTAATCCACCAAACTCTAGCCGTGCCTTTCAGTTTGGCCTCTGCAAATAGGATCTTTCGAGCCTCAGTCAACCCATACCATCTGAAGAATGTATCTAAACTGTGAATCCAGTCAAGGTACAATTCTGGATTATTGTCTTCATAAAAATCAAGGACATCCAGTTTTGCTGCTCTTTCTGCTCCATCATCATGTCTACCGGTCCCATATGGTGGAGGAGGTGGTGGTGGTGGTGTATGATGTGGTGGTGGTGGTGGTGTTACTGGCAGATCCTGTGGAGTGGTGTTGGAAGAATCCCCAGACTGAATGGGACTCTTTCCTTTATCTGCTGTCACCAAACGATCAATAGAAACTTGCATAGATTCCACCATTGTCTTTAGGAACGTGACCATGTTAGTGAGGGCATCAAATTTTGTATCAGTTTCTCCTTTATAAGAATTCAACTGCTGAACAACTTCACTATTGGCAACCATGGTGATGATTAACAAAATAGCACTCAAGAATATATGGTAGAATAGGAAATAACTCTTTTTTTTTTTTGGGAAGGGCAGAATTGTAATTACTTGAGATTCAAGTAAACAACAAAAGGGTGTATCACATATGGGCAGGGGTCTAATTGTAAATAAGAAAAAAAATGAGGGGTAGAAGGAATTAATAGATAAAAGAGGGGTAATTCTAGAAAATTAGAAGAATTAAGTGAAGAAAAAAAAAAGAATTCGTATAGTAGAAAAACAAAGGTTACTGTGGCCGACTGAAGGGGCAGTGAGGAGGAAGGAGAAAGAGAGAATCCAGGTGATCAACTGAGATCCGGTGAGGTGGCCAACTGAAATTGTGGCGGCTACGGCAAGTAGAGGCGGAAACCAGGGATCGCCGACTCCAACAATGGATCGTGACTTACATGGGGTTGTGATCAGCGGTGGTGACTTCAATCAGCTGCGGGGGCTTCGCAACGACGAAGGTCGACGTGCAGCGGGAGGCGAGAAGCTGGGAACCAGGTATTTCTCTTCGTCTTCTCTCTCTCCTTCTACTTCTTCTTCTTCTTTTCTTCTTGCTTCTATCTCTCCCTCTTCTCGACTTTTCTTTCTTCTCGGTTTTTTTTTTTTTTTCTGTTCTTCTTCTTGCTGTTCCTTTTCTTTTTTTTTTTTTTTTTGGCTGCTGCCGGAAGGAACAGAGAAGGCCGAGGGCAAGGAGGGTTTGGGTTTTTTTTTTTTCTCTGCGATCACTCTCTCTGCTGCTTCTCCGACTTCGACCTCGATTCTTTTTTTTTTTTTTNAATTTTCAGTGTTCTCAGTATCGGTGGAATCCGACACAGAGAATGGGAAGGGAAGAAGAAAGATGGGGAAAGAATAGGATCCTTCGGCTCTGATACCAAGTTGATGGAGAACCCTTAGGGAAGGGAAGGAAAATCAGAGTAGAGATGGGGAAAAGGAGGATCACACTCAAATATTCATTCAATAATCAAATTGCTCTCTAAATCTTCAGTCGATTACAACCAATATATAGAAAAATAGGAACATGAAATTAGAAACTTAACTGAAATGGAAACTAGCCTAAATTAGGAAACAACTATAAAAGGAAACCAAAGCAAGGAAATAAATCCTACTCCTACGTTCAAGTTTGGAAACTAAAAGCATGAAATAAAATACTGGGTAAACTACTAATTTTATTTCCAACTCTTGTTGGACCAAAACCCTGGGCTGGACCGGTTCTTCTTGGCTCTTGGCTTCCAAAGCCGGTCATGCTGGTCCAACCAAGAAAGGGCAGCCGTATCTGCATCAGTCATTGTTGCTGCAATGAAGCTAGTAGATAGTACAATACATTTGTGTTTCACAAGGAAAAAAAAAATCAAAAAACATATGCAAGAAGCCCCAAGCATGTCCATCCAAATATCCAATAGGCAATTGACAAGGGAAGCAAAACAACTTAACATGTGATAGTAAAACTAAGCAGAATATCAGAAGATATTCCTTAAAAGAAGTCGCAAGCTCGAAAACTTCCTTACCAGTTGTATATCTTGGCGTGAAACCCTTCTGACCTCTCCACCAGACATTTTTTTTATTGCAGATCCAAATTAGTACTTGCATGAAGCAGATGATTATGCCTTTCTACATGGTCTAAGGGGATTCCAAACGGTGCCCTGCGTGACAATGATACTCTCTGTTACAAGAAGAAGAAGAAAACATGGTTAATTCCTACGCCTTGTCATAATAACAAATGGAGAGGAAAAAAATCAATGAACTGATACAGAAGCAAACCAGCAGAAAAGAGTCACACCCGAGTTGATCATTATATGGGTTGGGTTTGAATTTGTCCAAGAGTTATCCCGCAAAATACATTACTGAAACTCTATACCGCCAAAATGAAAGCAAAACAAAACAAAGTTCTCTTTAAAAAATCAACAAAACAGCTCAGTAGAGAGAAGGACCCAACATGCAACAATAAAAACACGGAAAACCCACTGATTTGTTTATCATAATTAACATTTATTCCACCTTCTCAAATCAACTCAGAATTATCCCAACTAAATGGTGTCGGTCTGTCGGGTACATAAATATTTTTTCTCCAATCAACCCTATTCAAGGTCATACTTGTTACTAGTCCTAAATTATTCATGTCTTTCGTCACCAGCTCTCCTATAATCATTTTGGGCTTACCCCAAACTCTTTTAGTTCCTCCAATATGAATCTTATCACCCCTCCTTATTGGAGCATACAAAGGCCTCCATAACACATGTCCATACCCATGGTTTAAAGTATCTCCAATACCAATACAATATACTCCAATACATATCTTAGATTTAGCCGACCGAAACAAGGTCCGTTACATATTTTAGCGTATCTCCGATATGCATCTTAAATTTAGCTGACCGATACCGATACTTTAATCCTTTCCCATACCACATCAAATGGCTTTCTCAACTTATCATGTAACGGTACTCCTTAATTAGCTCTAACTTGTCTATTCTTTAATCTATCTTTTCTAGTTTTACCACTCATGTCTATCAACATCCTTATTTCAACTACACTAGGTCTACTTTATGTTGGTTCCTCGCTTCCCAATATCCAGCTCCATAAATCATTGTTGATTCTGTAATTGTCCCATAAATTTTCTATTGTGTTCTAAAGGAATATGCAGATCACAAAATACTTCAGGAGCACCTTTCCACTTCATCCACCCTACTCAAATTCTTTGTGCAATAACATCCTCTATTTCTCCTTTTTTTTATGATTCCTAAGGACCTAAAATCATCATTTGTGGTATCTCCCTATCATCAATTTCACTAACCCACTTTCAATCCAGTTTTTGCTGAAGTTATTCACAATATACTATGTTTCTGTTTTAATTATCGTAAAACCTTTTTTACTCTTAGGTGGATTTCCATAACTCCAACTTGGCCCTTATTCATGATTCGTTTCCATGATTCGTTTCACCCACCAAAACAATAAATCATGAGCAAAAAACATACACCAAGGAACCTGATCATGAATGCCTCTAGTCAGATCATCTATGATTAGTGCAAACAAACATGGGCTAAAAGCTGATTCTTGATGTAATCTAATTGTAATTGGGAATTTACTACTCTGTTGCACGCCCACCATTCTTACACTAGTCACTACAATATCTGTTTATCTCTGATTATGTCCACATTTTTACTTCTTCTCACACCTTCCAAATTAACTCTCTAGAGACTCCTCATAAGCTTTTTCTAATTCAATAAAAATCATAAAGTGATCAAGCTTACATTCTCTAGCTCATTCCATTAGTCTCCTGAGGAATTAAATAACTTCTGTCCTCTATATTGGTATCTGAAATATTAGTTTCTTGTCTTCGATAGGTTTCAATTACTCTCTCACAAAATTTCATAATATAGTTCATACGCTTTATTCTTCTATAGTAATCACAAATCTGGATATCATTCTTGTTTTTATAAATCAGTACCAAAAATTATTAAACAATGTCATAAACTCAATCACTCCACCATAGCCATCTTAGTAATCAAAAAAAGAATAAATAGAAAAATAATATTAACAAAGAGAGAGCCTTTCCGCAATTCTGCTTAGTTAAGAAACATAAAATACATAAAATGATATCAAAACCAGGGACCCATTAAGAATTATATACAAAATAGCCAAAAAACCCTTAACCCAAAACTTGACGAAGCGAATCCCAGCCCTCAGAAGCCCTGGAAAACATTACCTTTTTCCCGCCTCTCTTAATGTTACAGAGGTAGCTCTTTCTTCAATCCAGAAAAAGGCTGTCTCATGAATGGGGTGATCCAAGTTCTCATCAGGTGAAAGACGAAAGAATGAGCGATACGATCAAGGGATGGGCGAGACGATCAAGGAAGGAAGGAAGAGAGAGAGGGGGGAGTCAGAGAGAGGTCTGTTATTAACATTTTTCGGTTTCAAACTTTCAATTGAAACTCGGGAATTATCGGGTGTATGGTGGATTTGGGAGACAATAAATGGTCGTGGATAGATGGGTCCCACTTGGAGATTCGTATTCCGAAGTCCCGGACGTCGTCTTGATTGTATTTTCACCCATTAGCTCATCTCCACCGTTGAAAAAATGGCTTTTAATATTTAGAGTGGGACCTACTCTTTCTTGTTTTTCATACGCGAGGGTACCTTATGAACTCCCAGCATGGCCAGTTTTTTGTTTGAGGTGCATCCATCATAGCATTTTAAAAAAAAAAAAAAAAACGACAATCCAAAGCCCCCATGAGAGGCAAAAGATTTTGAACAACGACTCTCATACATAAAAAAAAAAAAAAAAAAAAAAAACCCACTTTTGTGTTTTCTTTACAAAATTACCCATAAAAGGTTTTGATTAACAAAAATACCCAAAATTAGGTTTGAGTTTACAAAACTACTCACCCAAAGTTTCAGTTAACAAAAATACCCAAAATCAGGTTTGAGTTTACAAAACGACCCAAAATAGTGATTCTTCATCTTCCACATATTAACATGTATTTTTTTATTACTAAAACTTTGAGTGGGTAGTTTTGTAAACACAAACTCAATTTTGGGTATTTTTGTTAACTTAAACTTTAAATGGGTAATTTTGTAAAGGAAACCTAATTTTGGGTATTTTTGTTAACTGAAACTTTTGATGGGTAATTTTGTAAAGAAAAACCCATAAGTGTGTAATCATGTAATTTTCCCAAAAAAAAATTATATAGCTGGTTCATGCTAATCTCATTAACTTGTATTCTACAATTTTAAATATTAGGTATGGATAATGATTATAAAAGATACTTTTCTTTTTTCTTGGTTTTGAAATTTTTTCATTTATCATTCATCTATTCTTGCAATAGAATTTTAAGTGAATTTTGGATATGCAGGTCCCTTGAAATTTTAGAGATTGTATCAAATATGACATTGAATAGAGTTTATTAGAAGGTAATGATCCATGTAACTGACCCCATGTATTTGGGAGAGGGCTGAGTAATAGTAGTTGTTGTTGTTGTTATGTTTTATTAATTAGAGTGAAAAAAAAAAATTGTCTTTCTGATGCATGCTAGCATCTTCAGCACCCTTGCATATGGGGACAACATCATCCTTTCACATGCCCTGTCTATGAGCTTTTCCTACACCAACTGGACAGGGTTCTTGTTTCCTATTAATTATGTGGTTTGTTGTTATGTAAGGTCCGTGATATTTTGACCCGACCATCAACCCTAATTGGTAATATAAGCTCTAGATATATTTTAGTCAAGTAGGTTGAGTTTTTATGGAAAAATAATAATAATAATAAGAATGGGTTGGTTGAATATAGTTTTATATGGTTAAATATAGTTGTAGATGCTTCAATATGTTTGAGCCATCAAGAAAAATTAACATGATTGTTACTACCAGAGTGACTTTGAATAATGGTAGAAGGTGAAATTTTGTGTGAAAGTTAAAAATTTATTATAATTTTAAATTTTCATGCGGAGGATGTTACTTTGATGGGTTGCCTTGTAAATTCAAACAGGCTACTTGGGGGAAGAGAGATGATTTGTGTGCAATTTGTAACCAATTAAAGAAACTATTTGGCATTTATTTTTTTCTTGTGATTTTTCCAAGAGGCTTTCAATTGTAGGGGCTCTTGGATTGAGTACTGAGTTCCTCGTTGGTGACTCAATATTGGGGGTGTCCTATCAAAATAAAATATATAGTTATATTGGGGTTCTTGAAGCATGTACGACCTTGCCTAAACCAAAGTAAAATTTACTCAAAAGGTATCGCTCTCTAAAAATGTTATCTACACTCACGTACTTACCTAAGAAGAAGTATCCTAAAGGTAGTTTAACAAAGGAGTTCAGTTCTCTGTCAGGGAGCATATCATATACACTAGTGTTCTATGGGTCTATCTCTCTCCTCCCCAACATGAGGTAAATACATCATTTAATAAGAAGGAAGGAGAGTGATATACACAAGAAAGCATTGGCACACGCTACACTCTTAAGCAGATAACATTATTCCTATAGTAAACATGAGCTAAAATCGAGGCTCTTAAAAGTGATTGCATAACATTAAATGGTGTAAGATCACTAAAGAAATCCTCCACCATGGCATGGATTTAGCCAATTGGTTGATAAGCTTAAGAACCATAAGGTTGTGTTTGGTTGCATAATTCGTTGGAGAGTCTTTCCAGTGAAACACGGTTCTCTGTTTTTTAAATCGTTTGGTTGTTTTAAAAGGTGTTTCTATTTAAACATACTAATTCCTGTGAAACACCTATTAAAGCTAAATTGTTGTTCATAGAAGAATTAGGGTAAATAGGAAAACTCACTTTTGACACACATATTTGTAACCCTCATATAAATAGTTGTTGTTAAATAGTCATTCAAGAGAATTATCTTTATCGGGACAAACTTTCTTCCTCTCATCGACACTGAAGACCGCCATGGCCAGACCTCAACACCGGCCACGACCAGGACCAAACCTCCTTCCTCTCCCCTTGGCTTCATTGTTCTTTGGATTTGGAGCTCAAGTTTCGGCTTTCTGAGTATTGGACTTCCTCATCTTCTCAATCTCACCCGCAGGTTTTGTAATCGATATTTTTATTTTTAGGGTTTTTGTGTTTTTAGTCTCTAAGAGGTATTTTCGGTGGACACAGGAACAAAGGCTTCATTTTGGAAGGGAAAGGAATATACAAAGTTAGGGTTTCGCATTTCTGGAGTAACAAAACCCATTGTTCGCTCCTTTCGCTCCAACAGTTCTGGATTACCAAAACCCATCGCATTTCTGGATTACCCTCCAACGGTTCTCGTATCAGCCCCATTGTTCGCAACTCTGTCGGTAAGTACCTCTTCCCCCCTTTTCTTTATCTTTTCCTACAATATTTATGCTTCTTTGGCTCTACTTCTGGTTGGAACTTGAAACTCTGTTGTTTAAGATAGAGAGAGAAGAGAGAGAGAGAGAGAGAGAGGGAAGTTTACCTCCTGGTTGGTTTTTCTGGACTGTTTAGTTAGTTTTTCTGGACTAAACATTCAAGAGAGATGTGTTGCACTGTTGTAATGTGTTGGAAATGAGGTTATCTGTTCTGAATTTTTGATAAATTTCCGAAAGAATCTTTGATCTGATATGAATGTTAGATTTTCTATTCAATTCGGAGTAAATTTATTGTTTCACTTCAGGTTTGAGAAATTCCTCTAATGAATCAATCGCTCAAAGTATATTTTCTACTCTTACTCTACTTCCCATGTATAGAGTTGTACTCATAGAAAGAAACCAAATATAACTGTGGCTATTTTAGTCTAAGAATTTGAACAGCCATAGCTTTTGTGAAACCAAATCAATCGCTTTCAATGATAATATGTGAAAGATTTCAAGACCCAGCTAACTAAATATCCATATGAACAGCCACAGCTTTTGTAACATATTAAGCAAAACCAGCAATAAAGTTCACACTCACACACAAGGGAGAGGGAGAGGGAGAGGGAGAGGGAGAGGGAGTCGATTGGGAGAGTGTGAGAATCAATGGAGATTAATTGAGACGAGATTTTCTAATATCTCCTCCTAATAATGTTTCTACTTTATTACTAAAAATTACATTTAAAATATTGGTGATATGGCCTTTCCATATAGGAGTCATTAACTAATCTTCCCCTAAATCATACATGTATGAATCAAATCCCCTTTATGGTATGATTCATGAATGGTTTTCATTGATTATGTGATCAGAATAACATGAGTATTTATACAACGATGCAAGCCTTGCTTGCTATGCATGATTGATCACATAGTCTCCAACTCCTATGGTCTCTCTTTAGTTCTACTCATTACTTAAAAGGTGTCTTCAGATGAATTTTAACAAGGGAAATGTGATCTATTGTGGCAGACATAATTTACTGCCCCTATGTCTTAACTTTTAGCAGCGTAAACAAAAACCACCCCTATAAGATATGTGATCCCTTATATTTTAACGTCGAAAATGTGATCTATTGCAGTGGACACTATTTACTGCTCCTATTGCCTAACCTTTAGAGGCAGATAAATACAATTGCCCATCTTTAGAGGCAAAAAAATAAAACTGCCCATATTACTTGATCTTTAGTGGTGGATAAATTAAGCCGCCTCTATTTCTATGTCATTTGCGGCGGATATAAATAACTGTAACTAAATCTGCCCTATTGACCCTTTTTTTTTTTGTAGTGACTCCGCGATACAATTGGTCCTTATGGAATCTCCTCAAAGAGAGATGATGTTGTATGAACACTGATGGCTCTATGAGGCAAAATGGATTGGTAAACAAACCAAAATGGGAATGTCATGTTTGATATTGTCGGGTGTATGGTCCAAATCAAGTTGGTTCCCTAGAGCTTGAAGTGATTTGCGAAGGCCATATTGAGATTCTTAAGCAAACTAAGATAAAAAACTGTTATGATGGCTCTGCCTAATATCCAAATAATGAGTTGTCCTGCTATAAATATAGAAAAGTTGTTCCTCTCTATAGAGAACCGTATCTTTAGGCTAAAGAAATATATTAGAGATGTGATTCCTATGCTTGGGAACAAATCCTTAGGGCCTTTCTTTTTGCCTTTTTCAACTCTTTTTGCTACTAAACCCTATAGGCATTAGGTGATTCTACAATAATGGAGGAGAGTTATTGTTTTTACCTGACTGATGAATCCCAACAAATTATTATAGCTACAGATTGGAATGGCAAAGAGATGAGAGCATTTCATTCACTAAACTCTCTCTCTCTCTCTCTCTCTCTCTCTCTCTCTCTCTCTCTCTCTCTCTCTATTGTGTGAGTTTGAAGGGGACATTGGAAGAGTGGAGCATATATTCTTATGCATTGCCTCCCAACACTTCAAATCAAATGCAGCCATTTCTCAATGGATTTCTCCAACACAGCCTACATGATTCTTGGCTATCATGCATGGCTTTAGCTTGTCCTGAAAGAACTTAGTAGGGGGATCAAGAAAGCTAATGCACTAAAACCAATTTGTATTCTTTGCCACTTACAATGCATGAAATGGTAACTCTCATTTTCTTTGTCCTATACTATTTCATTTTTCATGTAGATTGATCCCACCATATGTGATATCATTAATTAGTTAAGGGCATAATAAGACTTGGTGGCATTTATGGGCCGATATATAACTATTATGTCTCCATAGATTATATTTGAGAGGAAGAATGCTACCTGTCTATGTTCCCCACGCCCACACACAGTCCTCTGTTCTCAGGAGGACAGAAGCACGTTCTCTTAGCCCCTGGAAAACAGGGTAATGTATATGGGCGTGTGGAACGCTAGACGAATAGCATTCTTTTTCCTATTATATTTTTTGTATATCTGAATTCAACCATGGTATCATGGTGAGATTAAGTAATCATAAGTACGGAGAAGGGAAAGGAAAGAAAAAAGAAAAAAAAATTCAATCTAAGCTTGTTGGGATCACTTAAAAATTATGTCTACCCAAAAGTAATTCAAAGATTGCGTTATGCAATTGGACCTAAGTCTTCCTATAAAAGGAATACTTAATGACTAAGGGATGCTATTAAGCAGAATAAAGTAGGTTTTGGAATACTTAATGTTCTAACTTTTAGTATTTGACCAAAAAGATTCCAATAAAATGATGCCATTAGAATCTTAGTTTTGGACTTGCTTTATGATAGATAACGTGCAAGTTGAACAAATTATGAGAATAGTTAAATATTTACTATGTGTGTATAATCATGACATGAGATTCCACTTAAAGTGGTAAAGAAACTTTCACTATGACAAAAGTAAAACTACAAAGACAAGAACTAGTTCACCAACCAAGAAGGAAAAGAATCATTTCAACAAACATAAACAGTCCCTAATGAAACAAAGAACATAGAATGCCACATAATGAGTCATTCTAACCACATCTAAGCAAGAAAATAAGGATGAAAAGCAGATGAAGAGGGTGATTCATTCATGATCTCTTAATTATGAGATGTTGGTCCTTTCCAATTGAACTATCCCAAGTAGGGTTAGCAATTCTTAGTCTTGCCAACCTAACCTGCAGCCTGAATCTGAAGATTAATAGATGGGCTACTATTGGATTTTTAAGAGCCCAGCCCAATGGTCAAATGAGTAAGGTGTGGCCATGGGCTTCAAATAAATTATACTATTTCACATTACAATTAAAAGGCTCCATTTGTCATAGAAAAAAAAATCATTTTGGGCACGTGATTGCAAGGGAAATGCAAATTTTTTTTTTAAATAAAATATATTTTATAAAAAGAAATACAAATATTTCCTTTCACTTCCCTTGCAACCAATTGAGAAAAGGACTTCAAGCCTACATATTGGGGTACAATTAGATATTGTCAGCCTTTTTTTTTTTTTTTTTTTTTTTAAATAAATCTATCAAAGGTTTGAGCAAGCCAAATTACTTTTAATAGTAAAATAGTAGATTGGCCAATAAATAAAAGAGGGGAGGGGGGGGGCCTTCAGCCCAGCCCAACACATTAGGTTGGTTATGTTGGCACTTTGTCTGGGTTCAACATGTTAACCCTAATTGGACCCAAAAAACAAAAGGTTACAGAGGAAAATTTTGACCTAAGACCCACTGGCCAGGAGTACTTAACCACTAGTCCAACAAGTCCATAGTCAATTTAGGTGGGAAGTAATTAGGGATTAGCTTTGCCTTGTGGTTATATTTTTTGAAGTGTCTTGAGTTTTCTAATAAGGTTCTATATTGGAATCTTCCGGAGATTTGCTTTCTAAACAAATCAAAGATAGTGGGAAAAGTTTATCAAAATGTAACTACAATTTATGGAAAAGATGAACATGATTAAGTGTAGAACCTATTCCAAAATCTGGATTAATGAACACACATGCATGATGGAGATCCAACTTTAAAGTGGGGCCAGTCTTATGCACTTATCCTAGCCTAAGTCGTAGCAGCTGCCAGGTTCTGGTAGGCCCAACACAGTCCAAATTTCCCTGGTTCCGAGATTGGGCCAAAGGCTTGAAATCAAAGTGGACGTTGAGGTTAGCTTAGCCTATGTGGTGGCAGTTTCAGTTTGAAGAATCCCCGTCAAGGGGAAAAGATTGTGGGATCGAGATTGGGCCAAAATCTTGAAATCAAAGTGGACGTTGAGGTTAGCTTAGCCTAAGTGTGGTGGCAATTTCAGTTGAAGAATCCGCATCTAGGGAAAAAGATTGTGGGATTGAATTCTCTGAGTGAATGTATATGTGTGTAAGAGTAAGAGGCCATTGGTCCTACATTGGTCCTATTGAGTCTATCCTTGTGGTTGGTCCTTCTACTTGTTTTGTAGATGATGTTCGTTGATTTTTGTAGTGCCTTCTAAGGTGGAGGTCTTAGAGCCTCTTGAGCCTTAGATTCTAGTCGTGAGCCTTACTGTTGTAATTATTTTCCTCTCTTTTGCAATAAATTGATTTACTTATAAATAAATAAATAAACCCAAATCACTCCTATTTGGAAGCAAAAGTCAATCTTTATACTGGTATATCCTTTGAAAGCTTTTTTTTTTCTTCTCAAAATAATTAAATAAACATAATTCATGCAAAACCAAGGTATAATTGTTGGTTAATATTAGTTTTAGTTGCAAAAATATAGGCATCGGAGAAATATACAATAACAACAACATTCAAAACCTTATCCCAACTTAATAAGGGTTGGGTACATGGAGATTCCAAGTAAGGATGAACATTAGGATCCATGCAAAAAGATTGACGGGTTATGCCCAATTATAACAAGTGTCGAGTTATCAACCTGACACACCATTACAAATCAGCAACAAACTTATAACAACTGACTATATAATAGGTACTGGTTGTCTACTTAACGTAACATATAAATCGATCAAGCCGAAGCGTTCTACATGCATTACGTCCATCACCAAGATAATCTATCACCCAACCTGCCTTTATGAAAGGAAGAATGAGATACAAATTCTTGACAGCCCCGCCAAGCACGAAAGTAACAACTCGAACACACAACTACGCATTAAAAACTAGATAAGCAGTACCTATTAGAGCCAAAGGAATCTATGAATAGCAGTTCAATGCACCAGCATAAAGCCCACCACAATAAGCAAACCAATTTGTCACTCATTTGCATTATGTCCTCCACCGACACAATCCACCACTAGACCTACTACAATATAATAAGGATTTTGTAGAAGAAAGCTCGATAGCCTTGCTTTCGCAGTGGTTTGTTTTTTATAAATCCAAGAACTTCACCTCTGACTATGAAATATACATGCCCTCGATTGTCACTGTTAATCATTAAAACAAATATGGAATCATAAAATAAATAATGAAAATTATCAAAATAATAATAATAATGAAAAGAAAAGCTTTTCTTTCTTTCTTGAAAACCCAAACAAGTTTTTTATTTTTTTATGAGCCCATGGTGTGTAGCCTTACCCAAATAATTCGGATCTGTTTATATCTATCAATGTGGATTATTGTTAGAACAATCTTGATTAAAAGTTTTTATAACTTTTGGTTAGGTCTTGAGTAGCTTTTTACTTTAAAATTTTAACTTAGCATCATTACTCTTTAGTTTATCTGGTATCATCTAAAGCAGTCAGTAAGTGACCTTTATCTTTTTGTTTGTGTGTGTGGGGTTAATTTCTAGAACTTTGAAATGAGGACATTTGATCCCAAAAAATAAAAGTGAGGACATTTGCATACGCAAAAGTTTTTGTCATCCAATTGTCATCTTTAGCTATGGGCCTGTGAGAAAATGCAATCTCAGATAGAGAGAAGTTGTGAGTATGGGTGAACAGTAGAACAATTCATAGAAGCCCAAATTCAGCCCAGCTCAGTACATTGGCCTGGCTATGTTGTCTACCCTTAAATTCTGGCCTAATTAATTGGACCCACCCTACAATGGCCACTGACAGAATATCTAAGAGCTTGCTTGCTGATGAGAAGGAGGGATGCTTAAGTCATAATTCAATTAATCAAAATCATTTAGGTGAGAAGCACAAGCATTTCTAGTATTCCTTATAGTTTTAATATCTTTTGTTCTAAGAAAGTGTTTAGAGATTTCCATTATCCACTTTAACAAATCAAAAAGATTATATTAATTGACCAAAAGCTTAACTTTTTTATTTGGAGAAAGGAAGAAGTATCATCATTATTTAAGTGTAGAATCCATTCAACTTGTGGATAACTCAAACATGATTAAGTTCCCCCACCTCACACTGCATGGGACCAGGGCAGTGTCTTGCACTGATCAACGTGCAGTGTTGGGCTTGCATTTGTTCCTCCAAGCAGATTTTAAGTTTTAACTCACCCATAACCATGTGTATGTGTGTGTGTATGCGCATATGTAGGAGAGAGCGCACTAGCATACCGGAGAACTTTTTCTCTTTATTTATTTAGAGTTAGTTAATAGTAAAAATATATTAAGTTTTGCAGTTTTATTTATTGTCCAATTTCCTAGACAATCCCATTAGTCCCTCTTAGCAGCGCTATAAGAGTGAATTTTTTGGGTGAATGAAAAATATATTAAAATAGAAAAGAAGATTAGATATACAACAGACAAAGTCAAAATCAGTTAAGCAATAGCAAAGACCACATCGAGTGATTAGTAAATAAGGGTGTTAATTTAGAATTGAAATTGAATATCGAATATCAAAATCAAAATTGATTGTAGAGGAAGGATCAATATGGTTTTAGAATCTATAAAAAAGAATCTTTCTTGGTACGATACAATATCGGTATCCAAGGCAAAATCATTTAGTACAAATCAAACTATACCGAATTACCTATTCTCGAATCAAACGGAGAATACACATGTATAATAATTATATATTATATCTATATCAATATAAATAATATATGGAAGAAAGAATAATCTCTTAGTGTGTGTCTACTACAAGACAGTTTGTAAAAATACTGCACATATCCTCTCATTGACCGATCCATTTGAAATGTAGTTATGCCAATAGGGTAGCATTTTCTTTCCCATAATATTTTATATCTATATGAGTATGTATGATATATACGTATTAGACAACTTTGCATACGTTAGACACTCAGTGATGGTTGGTGGGTCCATGTGGATCCAGTTGCCACCTGTTCAGTGGTCAACATGTCACTTTTGAGTTTTATAAATAACTTTGCTTACGTCAGACAGTTAAGAATGATTGCTGGCCGCCAACAAACTCACGTGTCAATCATCCAGCAACCTTAGCGACACTGGTCCCACCATATCAATTATTATATGGTGTGTATGATTGACACGTGAATATGAGTTGGCTAAAAGCAATGATCCATGCAATCATGGTCCACTGGGAAAGCAATTGGTTTTTAAGTTTCGAATTGTGGTGGCCGTTGTGAAAACCTACACTGTTTCTGATTGGGAAAGAACGACTTACAGCAAAAATGAAAATGGAAGAGGACGACAACAAAAAGGCCTCACCCTTTTTATTTTAAGGAGAAGGAATGGTAATCGGTCATCTTTTCTACACCTTTCAATGAAGAGAGCAGATATGGGCATCCATTAAGGTAAGAGTCATTTCACAAGACCCTAGAAGACAATGTGGTTCTTGCACTTAGATACAATGGAATAAAATGACTATCTCACCCTTTATGAAAAGATAAAAATTTCGTCCTTATTTTGTTTCTTATCGAGAATACATATTGCCCTGTGCAAGTGGAGACACATGAAAGCATCAATAGGGATGTCAATTTTACATTTCATAAAGGTAGAGTGGTCATTTTTGTATAACACAATCATAAAAAGGTGAGAACCAACGGAGAGAATAGACATTGATATCCATTACGATAAGGGTCATTTTACAAGACCCTAGTCGAAGGCAACGTGGCCCAAGCAAATTGCACCTAAACACAATGGATAAAATTACTATCTCACCCTTTTATGAAAAGGTGGAAATTTCATCCCTATTGATGTTTCATGTCTAGAATGTTACCCTGTGCAAGTGGAGAGCACGAAAAAGCATCGATAGGGATGTCATTTTTGCATTATAGGGGTTGGAAGGTCATTTCCCCCCTCATGAGTTTGTGTACAAGGCCACGATCGGCCACAAAAACAAAAAAAAAAAAAAAAAAAAAAAAAAAAAAAAAAAAAAAAAAAAAAAAAAAAAAAAAAAAAACAAAAAAAGAGACCAACCAATGCTCTTCTTTAACTACTCCATTTTTTCAAAAAAGTATTCTATCATTCACATGAAAGTGATTATCCAATGGGGTGTGACTTGTTACCTATGGCTGCATATGAGCGAACACGTACATAACTCACATGGAACGTCTTGAATTTTTTATAATACCATTCTTGGATGAGTGATGCATGACAATCCTTACTTCTCTGTCGTTCTTTGATTGATCCAATAAATTCATAGCTGTGATGATTTTGATTTTTGACACTGATTGGATCACCTGTGGTTGAGTTGCTAGCTTACCAACCCCATCATCATCATCATCATCATCATCATCATCTAAGGGTGTGTATTAATTAAGGGATGTCAACCGTTGGAATTCAGGTTCTCTCCATCAGCGTCTACCGTGCATCGGATGACTAAAAGTCCTTTATGGATGCACTCTTATATATTAAGATGCGTGTTTGAGATATTCCTAGTCGTCCGATGTGGTTAATCGCTAAACATGCATTCGACGGCTAGAAATCTCTTGGGATGCACTCACATGTGTGGGGTGTATATTTGGAATGTTCCAAGCCATCGAATGTAGCTGGACACCTAGCATGACTAGAGAGGAACAAAATCTCAAAAGTTGGCCCACATTGATAGATCTGACATGAATCAATTGGTTGAGGCTCAACATTGGTTCGGCCAATTATTAAATGTGTCAAGATTGAGTACAAATTAATTAATAAGTTGGTGTTTTTGATTTAAGGTGTGGCCCAATGGTGATCATCCAATTGGTATTAGTTGAATAATATAATTGATTGTTTAAAACTCGATTAACCTAGTTACTTGAGCACAATTATGGATAGATAAGTAATTGATCAAATAGAAACTTGTCTATATATATTTTGATTTATGAGACCTGATTACCTAATTGGCAAACAGAAAATATACGAAGGAAATAAGGGTATCATGGTAAATTCAAACAAAATAATGAACCAACCACAGAAAATATCCAACTCCAAAAGGATCAAAATTACAAAACCCTAATAACGACTTCCAACCCACCATTCATTTCTGTCCACGTGGCTAGTGTTGGAAGTGGATCTTCTCTAATGCGTACCGTAACCTGTCGGCAGCCAATGCTTAGCTGTCCCCGAATAGACCTTTAAA
Source organism: Macadamia integrifolia (assembly GCF_013358625.1). Lineage (NCBI taxonomy): Eukaryota > Viridiplantae > Streptophyta > Magnoliopsida > Proteales > Proteaceae > Macadamia > Macadamia integrifolia. The sequence continues at coordinate 6,598,762 of NC_056563.1, read as the reverse complement.
TCCACTTGGCAACCCCCCATTGGTGTAAATAATTCCTAAATTATTTAAATCCTGTATGCTATGGATAACTAAGACAGTGTGGACTGTGGAGTTCCAGGACTATAAATATAGACACTCCCGCCCACATAGAAGCTGAGAAAATCTTACTCCAGTCGAATTTCGAAATTTCAGTTAGAAGGAAGAAGAAGATGATGATGATGAGGAAGAAGAAGAAGATGAGCTTTAATGGCGGATTAAGCAGCGAGAGCTCAAAAACGTCAACAACGCCAACAACATCGTCATCAACATACAAAGAAGAAGAAGTAGAGTGGGAGATGCGACCAGGTGGAATGCTCGTCCAGAAACGATGCGAGAATGAGAAATCCAAGTCTTCTTCAGCACCGATCCTAAGGTTACGAATCTCCTACGGTGCTCTCCGTTATGAGATATCCATTAATTCCCAATCCACTTTTGGTAAGTTTGTTATTAGTTTTACCGATCGATCTGATATTCGATACAGATCTGGCATTTTGTGATTGTTGGGGGCATTTTTGGTAATTTTCCGTGTGTTGTGTTGAGTAGGGGAGCTGAAGAAGCTTCTAGCGGCGGAGACGGGTTTGCAACCGGCGGAGCAGAGGCTGTTGTACAGAGGGAAGGAGAGAGAGAACGGAGAGTACTTGGACATGTCTGGTGTGAAGGACCGATCGAAATTGGTGTTGGTGGAAGATCCGGCCAGTACAGAGAAGAGATTCCTCGAGATGCGTCGGAATGCGAAGATCCAGAGCGCTCGTTGTGCCATCTCCGACGTTGCCCTGGAAGTTGACAAGTTGGATGATCAGGTGAATCTCTCTCTCTCTCTCTCTCTCTCTCTCTCTCCGGTGATGCTAATTTTGGACAGTAATGGCCTTTTTCTTTGGGTTTTGGGAATTTATGGCTACTGTTGTGTCGGTGGGGTGGCCGGTGTGATGGTTGGGCTTTTCGAAGCTGTGGGGGTTCCGGGAAAGGTGACCAGTACAGTGGTCCTCGTGGATCATATTAAAACCATTGGGGTTACAAGGATTTACATAGGGATTAAGATCGGTTCAGTTTTCAATACTGACGTTAGGCACCTCTCGCATGTGCTTCCGTTTGATTGATTCTGGAAGTTTCAATGTCTTTTTTTTTTTCCTTCCGAAATTACAAATCACCGATTCTTTTGGGGTTAAATTTGTTCTGTTTGAGAAGGTTTCTGCAATTGAGAAGTCTATAGCAAATGGGAATAAGGTGCCAGAAGTTCAAATAACAACATTGATAGAGATGCTGATGAGACAAGCAATCAAGCTAGATAGTATACCAGCAGAAGGAGATGTTTCTGCACAAAAGAACTTGCAGGTATGCATTTCCCCTCACCCATTTCTTGCCTTCTTGGCTTCTTCTTCCCTTATCATTTTGTTTGCCTTCCAAATTATCTAATTCTCATGATGGAAAGTTGATTATAGCTTTACAATTTGTAACATAGTGTTAAATTGGATGTTGAACCGGACACGGTTTATTTTGTATTTTCTGGTTTGATCATTGGTTCTCATTAAAAAACCGGATTCAAACCAAAAAATGTGTTAGAAAAATAGGCAGTTAGGATAAACCCAATCCGGGTTTTTTGAAATTATGCTACTTAATATATGAGAACCTAAATTGGTAAAGCCTAGTAAGGTCCAACCTAGATTTTCTGTTTAAACCTGTCTTCATCTGCCCAAATAATTGATCATCGAGCTACTATATTAGAAAAGATAAATAAATAATTAATGAGGGAGTTTCCTAAGGGGGCAGTGTGGCCTGCATCAGCACGGAGACCACAAGTGGAAGTATCAAGATTTCTATTTTCATAAAAATGGGGCAATCATTTCAATACTTCTTGTGTCTTGGTGTAAAAGTCACACTGACTTTTAGATTTTTTCTTTTTTAATATAATAGTAATAAATAAGGAAAATAATGGGAAAGTGTTCTATTGGGAAGCATGGTCCTGTTGTCCCTATTGATGTGGATTGCATCTAGAAGCATTAAAATGGAAGGGATTTGGACTTCTTATTAGGGTGGGGTGATCATTTTGCTTCATCCCAAGTCTAGGAGTAGAGGCCACACTCCCGTACAAAGTCATTTTTTTCCTAATAAAGAATGTGCAGTGTGATAGTAAATAAGTTGATCTAGTCCACATGGAAGGACCACTGGATTTGGTTGCCCACATGGGAAGGACCATGAATTCCAAAGAAACTTATTTCATGATATGGTATTTGGTATTCGTGTCCTATGAGTGATGCATGACAACCTGGTGAAACCTACTAAAATTAGGCACGATCCATAAGGATAGTTATTTTATATCAAGTGGTTTGAGTCTGTCTGTTTTGGGTCCTACATAGGCTACTGTATATACATGTCTCCTAAAATCCAGGTGGGGTACCCTTTCATAAATTAATCTATGAGGAGGTGGTAACCTAATAACCTTCCAGCTGACAATAAGAGACAATATTTGAATTAGTAAACATATGTTAAAAAGCCTCTTAAGGCTGGCAAGTGCCCAAGAGGAGGTCAACTCACCTTACCTAAAACTTGCACTCTTTAAACAACCAAGAAAGCATAAACTGATGTTAGCTTGGAGGAGTTAAGGAGTTGGTAAGGTTTTGTTGTTATTAATATTTCATGGACCAGGTTTTAAACACCCCCAGCCCCCAACTACCCTAGAGGTACGAAGTAGCCCGTACCTTGTCTACTTGCTCTAGACATCATAAAAAAAAAAAACTTAACTTAAAATACATAAATAAAAGAGGAAAACTATGCTTCACTAAGAATGGTGGTGAAGTGCTACATTTCACTATCTCCCACATGGTAGATAATGAAGCTTAAAAGAGTTTTCGAAATTAATAAAAAAATATAAGAATTAGAAAGGGGGAAATATTTTAGTGAAATATAGTACAAAAAGTTATAAAAGAACGTCGATCTATTTCAAAATTGAGGATGTTATTTTTCCTAAATTAGTAATGGTATCTTGTTCATTTATTCATTGGCACGAATGAGGGGCTCCACCTTTTTCATACGGTTAGACTCATTCTCTCATTCAATGGTATTAAAAGTGATTATCGGTAATAAAAAATCCAAAGGTATGAATAAATAAGGAAGAGGGCTTTGTAAAAGGCAGTATGACCCCTACATTAGTGCATGGGCTAAAAGGAGCACTAGTAGAATCATCAACAAAGGGTGAAAAATCTGACTTGCATGAGGGGTGAGGTGATCATTTCGCCCTCCATTTTATCTAGGTGTAGGGGCTATGTTGCCTTTATGCTTATTTTTCCCTCTAAATAAGAAGGGGAAGTGTTTCTTTTCGGGGAGTGTGGTTCTTGTGAGTGTGTTGGGGCCAATGGAACGCACGTGGAAGCATTCATAGAAAAATCATTCTCCCTTTCATGAGCAGGCTAGTCATTTTACTACATGTGTCTGGATGCAAGAACACACTTCCCCACATGAAATATTTTCCCAAATATTACATATTTTTCTTAAAAATATCTTACCATGAAACAAACAATCCCTCAGTGGAAAGATATGTGTTTTCCATTGTCTTCTATCTAGTCTTTTTATGACTTATGAAAGATATAATACTTACTTTCATTAATTTAGCAAATTTGTTTCTTTTATTAGTGTTTGTATAAATATAACAAAATTTATGAAAGTTTGCTAAACTAAAATTTGATGGTACTTTGCAGGGCAAAAGGGTGCAAAAATGTGTTGAGTCCCTAGATGTGCTCAAAGTCTCAAATGCAAGGATAAAGCCTGTGGTTGTCACAACCAATTGGGAGACCTTTGAGTCCCCAATTACACCTCGATGGGAATTTTTCAATTGAAATTCTCTTCTTTTCTTTTGCATTCATTTTTCATGTACTTGATATGTGAAAACATAAACAAGTTATTCTAGTTCTAGAGTAAATTCTCTTAATAAACTCACCAAATAAGCTTATTATCTGTTTGATTGGTTAAAAAAAAAATGGGAGTTTTGATGAACGCTCAGCATTTGCAATTTTGATAGGAATTGTGCAATAACAATTACCTTACGCAATTAGTGCTTTAGTTAATAAGCAGTGGGAACAACCAGTCATGGCTTTGGGAATTATTTACCTTCCTAATCACTAGAGCATGCACACACTGGCGCTATGTTAGCCTATTGTATTTAGATGTTATGAAGATTTTAAGTTAATGTCACTCGATAGCCCACTTCAAACTCCTTGGAGGCTTTCTAAGTAGATTTCTGTAGGGTAAAAGCAAAAATGAGGGGACTGTTGGGTTGGATGGGATTGTATATTGTTGAGTTTGTCTAGCATTTTTTACCCGTTTTCAAGAATGATCTGTTCCGACATATTTTGGTGGTGATTCGAATGGGATTTCTTCTGAGAACAGTGCTGGGCTCCGGGCTTGGGTTGAGCGGTATGATTTGACCCAATATATATAATGTACTATTGTCTTGCTGAGCAAACATTGTAATTTCGGGGGTTTTACGAGTTAGGGTTTTATAGCGAGTTCTCTTGGTGTTGTTTGGGTGTTCATGAGCGGTCTCCACTGTAACTAGGGGTGTCAATCGATCGGGCCAGTCCGGTCTTGGTCGAGCTTAATTGGGCTTGAAGACTTTCAAAGGCTGCACCGTGTCGGCCTATTTAACTAATCGGGCTTAGTTAGTGAGGGCATGGTACATTTTATATTCGGTTGGTCGGCCTTGGGCTATAATCTGGCTACTAAAATCAAGCCTTATTCAGGCTTTAGTCGGGATTTAATCGGGCTATGAACATGTTTAGGCTTTAATCGGTCTTTAAACAGAGCCTCTTTAAAATGTGCTCTTATATTACAGTCCACTTAATTCTATTCATGCAAGCCCAAAAAAATGACAAGAATTGCAATCCCAACCATTTCATTTTTTTTTTTTTTAGCTACTTCCCTTTGACTAAACGAGAAATCAAATATTTGTAAAACCTTTTGGCAATTTGACATATACTAATCGAGCTTTTCTTTCTTTACTTTTTACTCTTTAATATGGGGGATAAAATAGGCATTCTACACTCATTAAAGGGTCAGGCCAAGACGATGTACATTAGGCCGGTCTCGGTCGTGTGTTATTCGGTCAGTCTCGGTCGGGCACCCGACGGTCCAAGTAGAAAAACCGAGACCGACTATTTATAAACGGGCCGGGCTTAAGCCAGACACGTTTAATAAATAGTCTAGGCTGGACCGGTCTATAAACGGTAGGTTCCGATCGGTTTAGTTGAGTGGTCTTGGGTTTGACACCCCTACCACTTTTCTACATAATAAAACTTCTTATTCGCCCGAAAACGTAGCACACCACATCAGCATATGAACCTCGTTTAATCTCTGTGTGTTGTACGAATTTATATTTATTTATTTTCATATTTGTTGGTGTCTGCTCTAACATTATGTGTAGACATTTGTCAAAGGAGTCTTGTGGAATTTCATATGAAATTTCATGGTTTTGGAATTGAGTTATAAGTGGAACAATAGATAGAGAATTGAAATCTTTGGAGACAACGACTACAATGTGATGTTCTTCAATGCAAGTACAATACATTTGGTTTTTTTAGTGTGGGTCTCTTGGTTCTTTTTGCATCCTTATTGTCATTTTCATCAAAGTTCCATGGAACCACTAAGTGTCCACTGGGCAGAAAACGTTTTTAATTGCCCTTGTGTCACCAAAAACCCTGATCACCATAACCACCATTGAACTGATAACCATCCACCTTACAACTGTGTGGTATAACCCGAGATGTTGGGCGAGCTGATTTACTAGAATTTATGCTGAGGAATTCGATAAATAAAGTCTCCCTCCCCCCTTCCAAATAAAATAATACATGTACAAAGAAGAGGAGATGTTAGTTACAAAACAAAATTTTGAGGTGCAATAACACCCATATCACCATATGCATCTATGACACGCTCATCACCCCATCCAGCTACAATGAGATCAGCGAGAAGTGCCCCTTCCGAGTTTCAGTAGGTTATCGCATAATCGCCCATCCGTGTTCTTACCGGCAGAAGCAGTGTTGGTACAGGAGGCGGGTTGGAGTTTCTTTCCAATGTCTACTATGGTAAGACTTTTATTCCAACCGGAAGAGAGTACAACTCTCGCAAGGATGGAGAAGAGGAGAAGGGGATAGAGGTTTTCCTCAAACGCATAGTGAATGTGAGGGGTATTGATGGGTTAGTGTAAAATAAGATGGAAATATGTATTTTACTCAAAATGGTTAAATCGTCACTTCAAAGCTTTACTTAACAGAGACTGACGACAAAATGTGTAAACACAATTTGATATTAAGCAGGGAGTGTCTCTACAATAGTAGGATTTTCTAGAGGATGACGCTAAATTATCCTCATACATTTTAAGACATTTCCAATGACACCTTGATCGTAAAAATATTCAAAGGTCAGCTTGCAAATGGTAACTCTTAGGCTTTAGTCAAGAGCGGAGTGATTTGATGGAAGATTCCTCTATTAAATCAAGCAGGAAGATCAATATTTAGTTTCCTAAAAAGTTGGATTCTATATTAGTTTAAATTTTTGGAAGGGGAATGAGCTTAGACAATGAAAATGAAATCGAGTCCTAGGCACACATTGTGTCAACAAAAAATCTGTATGGGCCCGGGTTTAGGGTTTATATTGCTTTCTATACATAATAAGGCTTCATTATTGACATTAATGTGGTAACTGCTCATTATTGAATTTTGAAAGGGACATAGTTCCCTAATAATGATATTTTCCAACAATCTAGGGTAAGTAAATGGGGATTGGTGTGGATGAGTATTGCCAAAATGATCCTTTTGATAAGAAAGTAATTAGCTTATCTAAGCATAGGTTCAACAATATTTCAATTCAGACCAGTCTTCGATCTCCTTAAGTTTAGTGAAGTGCGGTGAGCCATCTCCTGTTGAGTTCCAAAAGCTATTAGATGAGGCTTTCAGGATTGTCAGTTTAAGTTCCTTGCCATTGTTTTGATCAGGAGCATGGCTTAAACCAGCACTCCCTCTCATGTATCCATCTCTCTTTTTCTCATGTGAAAAGATATCTTTGTCCCTCATTTTGGGAGAAAAGAGAGAGACAAAGGGAGTATAGACATAGGCCACACTCCTAGATGAAGAACCACAACAAATCAAATCGAATTGTTAATATGTTCTGTAACCAGAACTAATCACGAATTGATTAATGATTGATTTCTCTCAATTACAATATGAACCAATCCCAATTGAACCGTTCAAATCATGACAAAACCTAGCATGCCAAATAGCAAACCGTAACATAGGATATGTTGGTAATTTTGTGAAAATTAAGACGAAGTCTCTACTCCTCGCTACTAAGGTTTTAGGAATCAATATTGGATTCGTTGATACATCCAATTTGTATCGTAATTCATATCAATAGACATGATATTGATATCTGACCAATACTAGATGGTGATATGATACAAATAGAAGGTAAAATAGTCAAAATATGATGCAACATCAGTATATTTAAGGGAAAATTTGTCCAATATGACTAGCTACCTATCGATTTTGAAATTGGCCAAATCGATATCCCACACTAGAGCTATGCTCCCAAAAGTGAAAACTTGTAAAACTAAATGAAGAAAATATCCTATCCAGGAGGTTTCACGCCTTCACCCTTGTGACTGTCTCTCTCCTCTTCCTTGTATAATGACTTGGTTGCCTCCCTTAGATCGAATCAAAGGGGGTCATTGACTCGGGGTCTTGCACAAATGTAGGAGCCATGCTCTCCTTACTTCTCCAAAACTAACATAAAAATGCTCCGGGTATTGCTTCTTGGTCATGCCATCGCGTTAATGTAGAGACCAACCAAAGGATGGTGCACATGCATCCAATCAAGGTGTAGGATGATTTTTCTGCCACCCACTATGCCCTGGCATAGGGACGCACGACCGGGTAGGAATCTTTTGCGCAGCATAAATTCAGAACTCGAGGCAAGGGAACCGCGAAAGATTAACATGAAAAGTTTCGCGGTAAACTTTTAGAAGTTTCATATGATTTTGATCATTTGAAATCAAATTCCCGCGGCATATTACAAATTTCGTCCCACCCGAGTTCATATTCTCATTAGTTCATCTTCAGTTTTGTTCCTTGTCATCGTTTAAGCTCTTGGTGATCTTTCTTAGTCTGAGTTCCTCCTTCTGACATTTTCCTTTTACCTTTCAATCGGAACAGCAATATCAGCAGGGAAAGGCTTAAAAAATTATGGATATTGCTCATCTAGAAAAGATGGGTAGAGAGCTGGAGTGCCCCATTTGGTAATCTCCGCATGAAATCAAAACACCCCCCCTCCCACCAATCTCAACCCAAAAATTCCATTTCTTTTGAATTTTCCAGTTTCATTTTTATGTCTTTCCTAGTTCCACATTATTTTCACCACAAAGCTATTGAGATCTGAAATCGTGCTTAAATTTTGTTGGGTTCATCGATTAATTTCAGTCATCATTAACTTTTTCCTGAATGCTACTATCTTCCTCCCCCTCTGGTCAATTATTTCATTTTCAGTTTACATTTCTTGAGATATTGTTTCTTCTATTCACTGTTTCATATTTTTCTTTTCCTGCCCTTTTTTTGTAAATTCAGTTAAAGGGAAAACATAGTATCAAGAGATGAAATGGTTTGATAATCTGATTTTCTGTGATATCCGTTTTGCAGCTTGAGCCTGCTGGATTCAGCAATTTCACTCACTTGCAATCATGTGTTCTGCAAGTAAGCTCCGTGATTCAATGGATGTCCCTTTGTGGTCTTTGTTTGTTTGTTTTTTTTTTTTTTAAATGAAATATGATTTTGCACTATTTATTTGTTTGTAAATCTGTTCTTTGCAGTTCATGTATTTTGAAATTCATGAAGTCAGGATCAAGCTGCCCGGTTTGTAAAGTTCCTTTTCGGCGGAGAGGTATATGGATTGACAACTTTATGCACAGAGGAAAAAAGAATCATGACATCAAATAATATTGATAGTATTAACAGTTTTTATCATGGACAGGAATTCCTCACTTTTTTGGATTAATAAATGATTCATGTATGTAAAACTGATTGTCATTAGCATATAATCACCAAAATATACTTTTTATGTTGTGTAGATTTATGAAGGTGGGTGATTTGACAATGCAAAGGATGAAACAATATCTTTTAGTTTGAGGCTTTAAAAAATGCAAGTCTTCCTAACTTTATTACCTTAATCAACTAGGGGATGTATACAACCTGCTGAATTTGCACCATCTATGAACAACAAGAAACAAATATAGCAACTAGGGGCAAATTGCTCTTTAGTGGTTTATTCTGCAAAACTGCTACACCCTCCAGAAAGGGAAGTTCCTAATTCATTATTTTCCCTCGCTAAAAAATTGGAGCATTCTGTTAACCAAGAAAATTCTGGAACACACAAAAAGGCTCCAATACTACTCTAGAAAGTTTAACAGATAAATTATTACCTTTTGACCAATTCCTAATTTTGTGAGATAAACTGGAATGCTACAGGTGCTAGGTCTGAAAATTCTTTAATTTTCTCAACTTAGGATTGTCAGCAAAACCATCCCTTGTGAAGACCACACTTTACAAATACAAATTGAATGTCCAAACAATTGCTAATCTTTGTATGCCTTCATAGTTTTAGTCTTCTATTGTGGTGCTTCATGTTTCCCGAGCAGGTACTAAAGAAAGAGTCCTGATTTGCTTATTTTGCTTCCAATTCCTTATCACGGGTATAGAGATTCTAACAAGGGATTATTTACCTTGGTTCAAATGGAGTTTCTCTAGATTTTATGCATTTTGAATCACATGTATCCCCACTCTTCAGATCTCTTATAATTAGCTGTTCTGACTTCAGAGGTTCGCCCTGCTCCTCACATGGATAACTTGGTAAACATTTGTAAAAGCATGGAAGTTGCTTCAGGGATCAGCATATTCACCACCCAGACTGCACCTTCAACCAAAATATCAGGTAAGTCTTAAGAAACATTCTACTGAAACGCAGTTGCTTCATTGAGCTTGTAGAACTGCCAGGAAGTCACATTGAATGTAAAATAAATTTTAGGAACTTGGTGACAGAAACATAAATAAATATATCTGAACACACTATACACAGGTTCAAGCTTATAGGGAACTTTCTTATTGGTGTTTACGTTCTGTATTCATTCATTTGAATGCTGTGTGTTTCTTGACCCAAAAGAACTGCTGTCTGTTTCATGATTACATTATCCAATGACCAACCACTGACCTGCTTTGTATCTATGCAACAACTACAAAAATGAAGAAAACAAATTATTATTCGTTGATGTGTATGACTTATTTCATGCTGCTTTTCTAAAGAGATACCTGACAATTGTGCAAAATAATTTTTATAATTCAAATCCAGAGTTATCAATGAACAGGAAACTCTGGAGATAGGGTAGTTTGAGACTAGGCCTCATATGGGAATTTACTTGGCAGGTCAAACTTTGGCCCAGTGCTCGCAGCTCCTTTAACATTTTAATCTTGATGTGAGGGGAAGAATTGTAAATTTATGTATATGTTTTAGATAGATTACTTGGCTGTCTTATCTACGAATCCTGAGATTGTTCTTTCAATCATTTTAAGTACTTGGCATATTTACTAATTTATGTTTCATGATAACCATATAGGACATGCATTCAAATATTGTGAAGGGGCATGACTTAATTCTGTCCTTTTTTTTAATGCATGACAAAACAAGATGATAGTTACTAAAACATGACTGAATATTTAATATATACAACCATGAAACACAATGAGTTTAGGAGCATTTGGATATATTATTGATCTGGTTATCACCTTGCCAAATAAGGTGCAACTTGGTTGCCTGTTTACATCTATGTGCATAGGCATTTTCCTAGTTAGCCACTGCCTAGACATTGGCACTCAGACCCCCCTTGGAGTGCCTGTGATAATGTGGACATTGCCAAGGTAATGACAGTGGTAGCCCTGGCAAATCTGTTCAGAAGTAAAAATGAAGTCTGGAATTGACAAATGCCATTTCTAATTCAGTTTTTTTAAGGTTGGGGTTTGGAATCCCAATTTCCCAATAATGTTTGCGGCACAATTCAAGGTGCAGAATTTGAAATCTAGCCCAAGTTTTGGAATTGGATTGTTAGGCATAAATTCATGAATGTCACTGTCTACCCAAGCAAGGCAGGGGCACCCAATACAAGCATCATATTCCTGGTTTTTACCCTAAATTTTCTAGGTTTGGATGCTCAATGCATGAGGCAATTTGTTGCCTTGAGCAACAATTCCCCCCTTGTTTCTGAGACAATCTTGACATCCATGGTCTTCCTCAGATCCATTTGTCCCATGAACACGTGCAGGAATTGCTTATGTTATACCTTATGGTCAAATCTACACAATAGATAGTTTGGATGTCAATTATGAATTGTGTTTGGATTTCAATTATGAATTGTGTGCTATAAATCTGTGTAACAAGTACACATCTATTTGTCATTTCCGACCCTATCCTCATTGTCACACTTTGACATTTGTATCGACATTGCTTGACACTTGCTAAAGTTTTCCTTTAGAGGAAAAATATGAGGAAAGAAAGGAAGGAAATGACAATCTGTATAGACGGGCATACTTACAATATATTCACATAGAGAGGAAACATGATTATAGTTGCACTTAGGTGATTGCTTAAGGGAAAATATTTGGTTGTAATAGTTCTAAAGTGAATTCGTTCTTCTATTATTGGCATCCTAAAATTCACAAGGTCATGTTTCACTGTTGGAATGCCCCACTCAAGCTTAGACGTTACGTGTATTTGTTTGTATTATAAATATAGTCACTATGGTAATCCGGAACCTATGTCTAATATTTAGTGCATAACTATGGATTTGCCTATTCATTTTGTTGGGGAAATACATCCTAGTGTCATCTTATGTGTTCTGTCCTGTTTCTGGTGTGTTTTTGTTTCTGAAAGATGGGCAGGACCAAGGTGAAGACAAAAACGATTTAGGTAATCCAGAGATTGGTGGAACTTCCTCTAGAAAATCCAAGAAGCAGAGAAAGTTCAAAAGAAAAAGTACAGAGCAAGTGAAAACCAATTCCAAGAATTCTGGCCCTCTCCTGTTGAAACGTTCCTTTCCAGCGAAGAAAAGGGTACAAGTGCCACAGTATCCTCTGTCTGAGGCCCCAACTAGGCCTGAGAAGTTTGTTGCTGGATTGGGTGAATCTGTTGAAAAAGAGCCAATGGACAGTTCAGTACAACAAAATAAGAAACCGATTTTTACTGAAATGGGAGAGCCCAAGCTCTCTCCTTTCTTCTGGCTAAAGGAATATGATGATAGGGAGGATGAGTTTTGCAGTCAGCACACTGAAGGTGATATTGTCACGGATACGCCTGTGAAGGGTCCTTCGTTTAGTGATCTAAAGGATTCAGATGATGAGACTCCCACTAAAATGACAGTCAATGTAAGTATTCCATTAAAATCACAAAGTCAAACTCATCCATAGGGCTGGTTTAGTTGACTACCTCTTGGCTTGGGTGTTTAATCAGATGCACAAGCTGGGAATACCTTTAAAATCTGAATGGGTTGAGTGGGTTGAGTCAAACAAGTACATACGGCATATTTGGTTGGTGGTAGAGGACTCCTCTATCAACTTGCTCACTTTGTTGAGTAATTTAAAATCTGACCTCTAGCCCTTGTGACTTGTTTTAGAACTCTTTAACTATATCCACGAATTCTTGGAAGAATGTTAAAATCTGCCCTAACCGTTGTGATTTATTTTAGAACTATACCTATTTCAACATTCTGTAAACTGTGTCCATTCTGGAAAAAAAAAAAAGAAAAGAAAAGAAAAGAAAATTTCTTATACACCTCAGTCAGGTAAAGTTATGGGATTCCCTTTTTCCCCTCATTTTTATGTAATAACTTGCTTACTTTTTAAAAAATGTTCCAAGCTGGACCCGGCCTTTCTGATTTATATTTGGACTCTTTAACTATTTCAACATTCTATAAAGTCTGGTTTGCTTTACTCTGCAACCCATTTTGACATTCTGTACAGTGTGTCCAGTCTGGGCCAAAATGACTTTAGCACAGTTCAATCAGGGAAAAATCATGGCCTTTCCACCTTTTCTTGTTTTGCTTATTCTTTTCTTACTTTCACAAAAAAAAGCTTATTCTTTTCTTACTTTTTGAAGGGTGAAGTGCAGAAGGAATCCAAAGTTGTACATGCTTTTGACAGTGAGATGTTCGAATGGACTCAAAGGGCTTGCTCTCCTGAACTTTGTTCAACACCAGGCGTAAATGTGCCACCAGGAACTCGGGTTAATTTTCTTTATGACTTTTTCTTTTTCTAATATTTCAATTAGCTCTACTGCTATTTATTGGAAATGAAATGATATACCAGGAAATAAATAAAGATGAACCAAGTGTCATTCAAGAGGAAAGGGATGAAATTCCACAGATTTGCACTGCATCTACTCATGAAGGGGTCATTTCAGAAAATTTGAGAATCATTAATGCCAAGCATGGAACTGAAAACAAAAACGTGGATTTGCCTATTTCTGTACCCACAACAAACAAAAGTCCCATGGCCCAAAATCCAAAAAGGAAATCTACTAAGACAGCTGTGAGAACCATTGGAAGATCCCAAAGCAAGCGTGTTAAACTATCATTAGATGGTGTTCTTGGAGAAGTGCCTATCAATTCAAACGAAATAGAGAATGAAGGGAGCAAGCGTAACAGTAAAGGTAATTCTCTAAATTTGGTGGGGAAAACCAGTAAGAGGGCTAAAAAGACTAGTTCTACCTCTACTGTTTCAGAGAAAACACCAGATGTTCCAACCAAATTAATTGAAGCAAAAATTATGAGTCAAGGGGCTGACAATTTGAGTGCAGACTTAGCTGTTCCATCAAATGATGAAAATGTAACTTTGAGGTGTAAACCCAGAAAAGGCAGTGATATCATCAATGCTCATCATGAAAAGAAGCCTCCTAAAACATCAAATAGCCAGAGAGTTGGTGATGCAATAACCATGCTGCTTAATGAAGTTCCTATGAATCAAAACCAAGGATTTGAGAACATGAATACCCGAGTACCTATCTCATCTTTTCTGAAAGACAAAACTAGTGAGACCCCTAATTTGGGTGAGAAAACTGACACAGTGCCTAAAATAATAAAGACCAAAGTTCAAAGAGAAAAGAGAGGGAAGGAGAGGTTGAATAACTCTGCTGATGCTATGTATGGCTGGGACGAGAAAACTGACACAGTGACTCAGAAGGTAGAGATCCAAGATCAAACGGCAAAGGGAGGAAAGCAGAGGTTGAAAAATCCTATTGATGTTATGTCAAAGGATGGATCGGTTGATGAAGCTTTTGATAATTCTAACAAGGATGCTGCAAAGGAGACTGAGAGCATTAAAAACCTTAAAGAAACTCCTGAGCTTAAAGCTAACAGAAGATCAGATACAGATAAGAAGATTCTTGCAGTTGCTAATGGAAGGTTTCTGCGTAAATGTGAGACTCTTCCTAATAAAATTCAGTGTGGTTTCTGTCAGTCTTTTGAGGACTCAAAGGTATTCCAACTTCTTTACATGTATTATGGATTTGGAACTTTTTTTTTCTTTCCTAAGAGATTTAATGACAACATAAATCAATTACAGGCTTCAGGAGAGATGATGCACTATTTTAGAGGCAAGCCAGTTGCTTCGGATTATGATGGGGGATCAAATGTAATGCATTCACACAAGAACTGTACTGAATGGTATGAAATCCTTTCAGTCTTTTTTGCTCATAGTCTTACCCTTGTTGGATAGTCTGCAGAGTGAACTTTTAACTTGGGTGAATTGAATTCTATTCTGATCATACTGCTGAAGGCCAGACTAACCACTTAATTGTCAAAGTGGCAAGCTCTTGGCAAACTGGTCCAACCCTTTTTCTTTTGCTCCAAGCCAAAAACTTGATAACAGTTGATGATTTTGACCTGTTTCCATGAAAACCTTCCATTATTCTCCACAATTTGACAAGTGAGGACCAAATTTGGTTTTGACTTGGATCAGACTTCTATGTTGCCTTGTTCCAGTTCAAACTGGTTTAACTGGCTAGACTAATTCTAGAGCTCTGATATCAATTAAAGCAAATTACTTTATCTAGGTTAGGAATTAAAATTGCTTCAATGTGGTCTATCTTGGGGTTTATTCTTGATAAATTCCTGTTCTTTTGCCATAATTGATTTTGTTTTGTATTGTGATCTTCATATGTGTAACACACATACAGATATACATACATATTTTTTTTGTTATTCCATAAAGAATAATGTATTTTCCTATTATTTTAATATCTGAGTTTCATGAATCTACTGACTGAATTTGACTGAATGGACTCAAATCACTTTTTACTGCAAGTCCAGTTTCGGTTATTCAATCTCAGTATTAAATGTGTACTTTTTTGAAACTTTAATCACAGGGCACCTAATGTGTATTTTGAAGATGATACTGCTGTCAATCTTGAAACTGAATTAGCGAGAAGTAGAAGGATTAAGTGCAGTTATTGTGGAATCAAAGGGGCAGCTCTTGGGTGTTATGAGAAAAGCTGCCGCAAGAGCTTCCACGTTCCTTGTGCCAAGTTAGTTCCACAATGTCGATGGGATGCTGTAAGTTCTCTTTGATTGACTGCAGTTGTATTCATTTTGAAACTATTGTAATTGAGATCTCATAGGATTAATATGTATTGAATTATGCATGTTTTTTTCCCCAACAGGAGAACTTTGTGATTCTTTGCCCTTATCATGCTTCTTCTAAATTGCCTTTTGAAATTTCTGGACATCAACAGAAAAGACGAAAGAGATCAATACCAAAAGGGTATGTTTGACTCATAGTTCTTGTTGTGGGGGTATGATCTTGAAGTACATCTGAAATTTAGGCTTAATTTATGGTGTTTTATTTATTTATTTGTTTATTGTATAGTTTGGTTGTCTGAATGATATGTCCAGGGAATCACATGCCCAAAAAACACAAGTACTGGTTGAAGATTGTTTGACTGTCTACCAGCAATGGAGATATCCTCGATCTTCTATCAAGTGGGTTCTTTGTTGCTCAGCTCTCACAGTAGCAGAGAAGGTAAGCCAAACAACTTGAGTAGCCTTCGATGGGAAACTAAAGTGTCACTAAGAAATTTTTAAACTGGAACCACAGGATACTGTCTCTGAGTTTGCAAAATTGGCCGGTCTTTCCGTGTCTAAGACATGGTGTTCAAGTGTCACCCACATCATTGCATCTACCGATGAGAATGGAGCTTGCAAGAGAACTTTAAAATTTTTGATGGGTGTTTTGAAGGGAAAATGGATATTGAAGATCGACTGTAAGCAACATCATTCATATACAAGGACTTATCAAGCTTCACCATTCTACTTTTATGCTTTGAACAGTTTGATACTTGAATGTAACTGATTTTGTATAAAACAGGGATTAAGGCTTGCATGGATGCCATGGAACCTGTTGACGAGGTCCAATACGAAATCAATAAGGACATACATGGAATCAGGAATGGTCCTCAGTTAGGCAGGCTACGGGTCCTTAACAAGGTATTTTTCTTGTAGAGAAACTACTGGCAAAACTTTGAAATGCTAGAACTTAGGGCCCGTTTGATAACGTTTCAAGAAACGCGTTTCTGCCGTTTCTGTTTCCAGAAACAGCAAAAGCGGAATAAAAAGCGTTTGATAAAACTGTTCCGTTTCACTTATTTTCAGAAATAGAAATAGAAATTTTTACTTATTTATGGTTCAAGAAACGACCCCGGCGAAACAAGTTCAACTTGTTTCTAGAAACGACTTGTGATTCTTTCATTGGTTACTATCGACTTCTAAAAACATGACTTATCAAACACCTTCAATTCAGTTTCTGTTTCTAAAAACGAAAATTTATGTTTCTGCCATTTCTTGAAACAGAGACGACAGAAACGTTATCAAACGGGCCCTTAGTTTTGTCTATTGCAATTGCTGGTATGAAATATAAAAGATAAAGCTTCAAGAAGGCCACAATTGACTGAAGGGGGAAAGTTTTCTTGTACATGAGATCTTAGCTGAGGTTGAAACATTTTTGTTAAACTCATTCTCCCTCAAGATTTTTCCACTGGGGCATGAGTGAGGAAGCAAGATTCATAAGGTGGTCTGGAATTTCATTCCTTTTATGATTGACCTCTCTTCCCGTAAGAATTATTTTGGTCATGGATTCTGATATTGTTCTCGGGTCTGACTTGAATGGAGTATGTAAAAAAAATCTAGGACCCAAAGGAATATAGGTTGTTTTGGCTGCTCTAGCAAAGCTGACCACCTCTCAGATTTAAGATTAAACTGCCAGTTTCTTTCCTTTTTGGTTGGGTTTCTTAACAAATTCTCTTAAATGTTCCCTTCTAAAGTAGTTGTTGTTCATGTTCCAATGTGATCTGTGATGCAGCAACCAAAGCTTTTCAATGGGTTCACATTCTATTTCATGGGAGAATTTGTGCCTTCATACAAAGGATATCTGCAAGATCTAGTTGTTGCAGCTGGCGGAACAGTTCTACAGAGGAAACCCATTTCAAGAGATCAGGGAGGACAATTATCTGAGTCCTCTAAATCAACTACTTTAGTGATTTACAGCCTTGAGCTAGCAGATAAATGTGATCCTATAAACAAGACTGAGATCTGGAATCGTAGAAGGGGTGATGCAGAGGCTTTGGCCAATTCAACTGGAGCCAAAGTGGCCACCAACTCATGGGTCTTGGACTCCATTGCTGCCTGTAAGTTGCAGAACCTTCCATGATAGCTGATTTAAGCTCTTCAAACTAATCTGTATTATAAAGGAATATCATGTAAAAATATTGTTATGATCCTCAAGAACTTTCTTTTAAATCGGGTTGAAAAGAAGCATTGATTTGTCGCTGGAAGAGTATATTTAAAAAAAAAAAAATTAAAAAGGAAAATTCCGTTGCCGGGACTTGAACCTGGGTCTCTCGGGTGAGAGCCGAGTATCCTAACCAACTAGACTACAACGGATTGGTGCTGTATTTGTGAACACTAAAATAGTTATTGTCAATATTAATATATTCCATTAATTATATATTCAATTTCACCAAAAACCAAAAAAGTGATTGACCTTATGATGATATTCTTAGCCATGAAACAAATAAAATTAGGAAATAAAAATTTTCCTCAAATTATTTCGTACATGCTTAATTTGTATAAGTTCTATGTGCAATATACAAAAAATAAGCATAAATAAAAGTCCATAGTTAGTTCATGAGGCTCTTACTATTGCAAAATTTGGAGAGGGTGTATGTTACGTATTTGGTCAGTGGATCTAGTGTAACGAATGAATGACTCACAATGGTCCAAGATATTTCTCTTGAGTCAATCATCTCAACTCTCTACTCTTACTCATGTGCTTGTTCTTCCTTATTTTGATGTAGAATGAACAAGATAAGAAGAGATAGGGTTCTTCGAGGGAACCAACCTTCAATAATTAAAAAAGCTTAATAGATTCATCATCCACTTGACTTATTCAAAAGCATAACCCTCCCCACCCCCTCCCCTTCCCAAATAACTCCCTACTTTTACTAAGGTTATCACCAACATATGGAATGTAATATATATGTGGTTGTGGTTTACACAATGTACATAGTTTTACCCCAGTTTCGTTGAGAGGTTGTTTCTCAACTTGAATCTGCGATTATTAAGTTGCAATGGAGCAAACTTTTTGTTGTCTCGAGGTCCACCCTCTAAAAATTAGGTATAGATAGATTTTAGATCAATTTAAGTGGGAAAAGCCTCCGAACCTAAGGCGTATCTTATGTCTACTCACATCCCTATTTATTATTATTTTTTCTTTGCTTGATAAACCTAGTAATAAATATTTATGCATATAGGTGCAAGAAATACCTTAGGTTTAGAGAACATTTTTTCAATATAAAAATAGGCAAGAGATTGCTACTTGATCTTGTGGCTTAGCACCGAGGGGGGCCAATGAAAAAGCACACACATGAGGCATTAACATGAATCAAATTTAGGATTTGAGGTGGTTTTTCACAATATTCATGATCACTAGCTACTATATTTGGAAACATAGAAACCGATTTATTTTTTCTGATATAAAATCGGATATCATACACACAATCAAGCAGATTGAATTTTGGATCTCCTTGGATTACACAAGGCTAACACCATATCATAGGAGATATCAAACTCATCCCATCCATATAAACCTGAATCCCCACCCACATATACATCATCCATAATAATTACTAGTGTTAGGGACATAACATCAAAATTTGGTGCATGGGCTTTATGTTTTATCATGAATGGACAATGTGCACTAATGGAATCTAATTACTGCTTGACAGGAGAGGATGGTGAGGCGGTGGCTATAGGACTGCTATGTGCACTAACCAAGGCAAGAGCAGGACAATTGAAGATTGAATCAGACTGAAGTGATGCTAAAGAAAAAGGATGGGCCATAGAGAAAAAATACAAAACTATTCTAAATTTATGGCCAAGAACTTTGATATCATTAGATGTAGAACTTGATAATCAAGCTATTTAC
Source organism: Macadamia integrifolia (assembly GCF_013358625.1). NCBI lineage: Eukaryota > Viridiplantae > Streptophyta > Magnoliopsida > Proteales > Proteaceae > Macadamia > Macadamia integrifolia. The sequence continues at coordinate 6,579,191 of NC_056563.1, read as the reverse complement.
CCCAAATTTTGTAAGATAACTAATACTAGCTACCTAGGGAAACTAAAATTGCTAGCCAGAGAGGCATTAGCGAAAAGACAATATATATATATAAATTGGATATGCTATGTAATATTCCTAGTTTTCAGTAATATATTTTCTTTGTTTGAAAAAAAAAAATGAATCAAATTTTTTATTCTACAGGACCTGTAATTTCATAAGCCCCAAAACGTTTGGGCACAATGGCCACATGACCAATCAAATTTCAAGCCCCAGATAAAGTTTTTCACTTTTTTAAACATTTTTTTTGCATTTGTAAAACACATGGTATAGTCTAACCTTGGGGTGTATCATGTGTAATAAATAGTGAATTACTTAAGGGAAAAAAAAAAGTCTCCATTCTCATTATTGCAGAATTTGAGTAGACAAACAAACTTGAAAAACAAAAATCCAAAAGCTGACAAATTTGGAAATCGCTAGAGGAAGGGGTTGAACCTTCGACCTTGTGGTTAACAGCCACACGCTCTAACCAACTGAGCTACTCCAGCCAGTGGTAGCATATTAAGCAAAATTAAGTAAAAATTCTTATTCATAGCATTACTACCCTACCATTACTATTTTAGTAATTTTTTTTTTTGGTAAATTTTATTATTATAGTATAACACTAATGTGTTTCTAAATTGAAACAAAGCTTGAAGGTGAGATATCAATTTTCAAAATTCTGTCTTTTATATTCATGGTATATATTTTTCATTGTAATTTGGATGATTATTCGTTTGTTTACAATAAATTCTCACAATTCCATTTTCTTATTGTATTTTGAAAGTTTTATTTTGTCATGTAGATAATTACGCTTGGCCCTAAAATTATTTGCTCTTTTAAGGCTCTATTGAAACTGCCACTTGGCAAATATTAAAGCAGTGTAGGAAGGTCTACTACCAAATCTAAAGGAATGTAGAACATGAAAAAAATTGTTCCATATGACTTATTTAGTACTTATGATAGATACCATGTCACAGCTCAAACCAATTTAATTGGTGATTACAATCAAACCTGTTCAAGATAGCTTTGAGTTTATACGAATGCATCTATCAAATATTTTATTTTCATGTTTAACCAATGAAAACCCAAGAAAAGACCATCTGACCCATTTACTACTTTTTTTGTTTTTTATTTTTCGGGTAAAAGAGAGCTGTTTGGTTGCGTGGCCATTGCGTCCGACATAGGGGCATGTCGAATTATCGCCCCATCCCTAGGAAATGCAATTGATCCTTTTCCCTTGTTTTTATTAGAAACTTTCTCCTTGTTTTAACATTTTTGTGTCGGCGAAAGTCTTCCTTAACCTATAGAATATGATTTATCTACCTTTTCAGGTCATTATTATCCCCCTACTGTATAAAGTCGATAATATCCTCCCAATATTCCCGGATTTTCTCTCAACACCTTCCGAATCCTTTGGTCAAAGGATTCCGGAAAACTCAGTCCTTTTTGTGTCATTTCATGTTGTTTTGAGATGCCTTGTGCTAGCAAAAAAGTATGATCCATTTGTTATTCAGTGTCATATAGTTAGATGAGAAAAGGCTCTCTAAATCTAAGGCATACACTGCACCTCATGACATGGATTATTATATAATTTTTTTTAAGGAAGAAAAATAAAAATTAAAATAATCAATGTGAGAGAATATAGAGTACCCGGCATGCGCTGAGAAGCCTCTCTCTAGTTAGATTATGGGTTTCTTTATCATATCATGTTTGTGTTGACCAATAACTTGACATTGTTTAGCAATTTTAACAGTTTTCACCACATGTTAGACTAAGATTAATTTGAAAAATTTTAAACATTTTAGGTAGATAGGGGAATTTTTTCTCCTGCCTAATACAAAACTTGAGTATCAAATGTGCTACCAAATCACCGAAGTCAGCAAGGACTCACACTGTGTGAAGCCTAGCACACAATGTCTTTCCTGTCTAGTAAAACTTAATTAATCATAAATAGGTAAAAATTCAACTAATAAGAACTGTGAAAAAAATAAAAGCAGTAAATAACAATGAGTAGTGGAGTATATAAGCACCACAGACCCCTGACTCATGATAGAAGGAAGAGTCCCTCCCCTCTGATTGCTTTTACATACACACACACACAAACACACATATATATATATGCTAGTAATTTTTCTGTGGGCTTTGCTTTTGTGGGGATAGATAGTGCTTGAGATTTCTGGTAATTTCGTAATAAGGGCCATACAATTATGGGATCTAATATCTTTAGTGTAAGCAAGGCAATTGTTAGGTGACTGACAAAGAAAATATCTAATCAAACTATTTTGGATTTAAATTTTTTGAACATTTTTGTCTAATATTATTATCTTAATTCACATAAATTTTCAATTATTGATCAATTCAAGCATATATTACTTTTTTTTCCCTCCAAATGAAGTAATGAACTACATAGTGTGTATTAAGTAGTTGTAAATTGTAACTTAAAAAGAATAAAATATCAAATCAATCAAGAAAAGCAGCCGAGTTAATATATTTGTATGTTCCATGGAGAAAATCAAGGGATGGGGATGTGCACATTCAATTAGATGGTTATAGTGGCTGATATATATCATGGTATGTGGGAGGGTGCAAAATCGAGAGAATGTAGGATTGTAATGTGGCATTAAAGGATAACATTTCACTACTCCTAGGATAGTAATATCCGTATGTGGTGGATTTGGCTCATCTCCCATTCTTCATCCTTCGATTCTCTACCATTTCCTTGCCTATGTGGGACGTGTGTCCTATCTTAATCCAACGGCTATGGATCGAACCCCTTTTTTAAACTCTTTTTTTTTTTTCCCCCCAAAACAACCATTTGGCTAACAAAAAATCAGGATGTGACCCGATTCTACCCTTCATCCTCATTTCCTCCATCTCAACTCGAAAGAAGGTGTTCAACTTGAAATGAAGAAGAAGGGAGAAGAAAGTTAGGGAAGTAGGGATTCTCCATCAACTTCGTGGACTGCGGCATCCAAGTCGACTTTGAAATCACAAAGCGATCATCAACATGTCGTCTTCGGAAGCATTCACCATAGGGCTTTTCATTTCTGTCACACTGACCTCATTGTCGGATTTCCCTTCCTGTTGTATTAATATAAGTATTTATTTTATAGCATAAAATTTCAAAATTGTGACATGTCCCCTTGTTTTATTTTTCACTTTTACTTTCACTTTAACCTTTGGGTCTTGAGCTCAAAAGTGTTGGAGTGAAGTTTTTAAATGAAAAATTTTAAAAACACAAAAGCAAAAATCAAAGACTTGTCTTTTAGGACAAGTTGTTTAGTCCCACATTGGAAGTAGAAGAGTGGAAGTGCGGATATATATATATATATATATATATATGGATTTGTTACTTAAGGGCACAAGTCTTTTGGAGAGACATTTTCCCTTTGTCATGTATGTGTGGGGGACTCCTGAGTTGTGCCTATAATTTTTTTTTTTTTTTAAATCATATCAAACAATCAATTATAGAAAAAAAAAAAAAAACTTAAAATTAACCCGGCAGCGGAAGAGGGAGAACCAGGTCTGAGTTCCAATTTGGTTCTCACAGCATAGGTGTTAATAGGAGCTAAGAATCTAGGGTGGGGTGCAAATGGACGATGATTGCAAGAAGAAGCAGGGATGGAGTTCACAGGCAATGGGGTAGAAGAGGGAAGGTGGAGAAGAGGAATGAGAAGGAAGAAGCCAGAGGCATTCGAATTTTTGAAATGGTTGTTTGAGGGGAAAAGTGCTTTGAAAAAGTGGTTTGATCCACAGGCGTTAGATTGGAATAGAACATGTGTTGCACTTGTAACTAAGGAGTTGGTAAAGAATTGGAGACGAGCCAACTCCAAAGTGGATTGGAAGGGACTTGCTGAATGAGAAAGCATACCGGTGATCTTGTTTACGAAAGCATATAGGTTTGCTCATATGGTTTTCCTTTTGTGCTGGTGGGGATATACATGTTCTTTTTAAGCTTCAAAATTAGAGTACACACTACATAGCATCAGGGATGTCAATCAGTTGGGTTGGGTCGGTCTCGGTTGAGTCTATGTCTTCGGATCATGACCTACCTATTTAAGGAATAAGTCATTTTCGATCGGTCTTGTGTCGGGTTTGATTGGGTTTCGAGCTTTAATCGGGCTTCTCTTAATCGGGCTAATTGGACCATAATCAGGGTAATGTACCATAAAGCCTTAAATGGTCTTTAATTTTCTTAGATTTAAGATATTTTAATCTATTTTGTTAAATCATCAACAAATTTGAAAAGATATTACATTTAATTACATTCAATATTGATAAGAATATCAATATATACCCTATTCTATAAAAAAAAAAAAAAATCAAAATATATATATAAATGGTCAGGCAAAACTTGTCTATCCGAGTTGGGCTTATTAAAGGGTCAGGTTGTTCAGGAGGCCCATCGGGCTTAGCCCTTGCACCGTATATTACCTATTTATAAATGGGCCAGACTTAGATCCAACACGTTTAATAATCATATCGATGCAAATCGAATCGGTCTTTAAACAATCGGACCCAATCGATCCAACCGATGCTTGCTTGGGATTGACACCCCTACCTCACTATGAGTGTTGTGAATATGAAATAACATTCGTTATGAAAAAATAAATATAAAATGACATTGAATGATATTTATTTTTTTTAATATTAGGAGACTTTCTTTTTTTTTTTTGGTAAAAATATATTAAGAGACTTTATCTTTACTTCATAATCAAATCTTGTACTTGTTTGGAGTTGGGGTTTGACCAATGAGATTTGTGATTGGTGGTGTATGTTATCACATGGATCCACTCACTATCAATTGGCAAAAAAAATAATAATTTGGGATTTGATGCTCAGCTCAATGACACCAACTCTGCTGTCAGTTGCATCTTAATATTATTTAAAATAATGTAATAAAGTTAAGGGTAATTTATAGCGCCACTATTAGAGAAAGTCAATATTATAGGAACATTCATTCTCTTTCACCAAATTAGACTCAGACCTTCTACCGTCAGTATCCATTAAGTAATGATTTAAAATGACATTTTTACCTTTTTAATTAAAATAAATAATAAAACATATTTTACCTAAGTTACTTCGCACTGACCGTTCGCAATAGCAGCTACTGTCGGTGGTTCTAGCTTCTTCTCCAGTGGAGTCTCTCTCTCTCTCTCACAGAAGTCTGAACCGTGAGGCCAACTTGGGTGTTTTAAAAAAAAAAAGTCTAGAATGTCGAGCTTGTCAAGACCAAAGAACTCAGGTGGGATTTCACCGGAGAACTGATTGCAACTCAAATTCAGAGATATTCCAGTGCCGCACGGATGAAATCTGCATATTTGGTGAAGTGAAACTGATTATCAATTGTGTCCATACCAAAGAACTCAGGTATGAAAATTGAAGGTCTGCACTGATGAAATCCGCATACACCAAGAGGATCCAACATATTTCCCACCGTAAAGAAACCCTCGATTTTATACAAACACCGATAAATCCAGACGCCGATTGAAAGAGTTAAATTACAATGAGTTTCTTCTGATACAGCTAATCCAGAAGCAACTTCTTAATTCACTAGAACTGTCAGAACTCATATGTTAATTTGAGGGTTTACAGTTCCAGTGAAGTTCAAAATCCTCTCGGGTTTGTTACTGCGAGTTTCTTCCGATGAGCTGATTTTCGCTTTGAGTTTGGTTGTACCTTGTTCTCTCTTAAACAAGAGGTGTGCAAATTTCTCACTCGATAGCACTCACGACTCCAGCAATAGTATGAAGAACTGCGAGTGGTGGACACCTCTCACTCAGATGTGAGAAGTGAGAGATTCTGATTTCCTTTTTTGTCATGTCGATTTTCTGGTTCTGAGGGTATATCTCTACTTCCTCGAGTAGAGAATTGCCCCAGAGAATTGCCCTAATAAATCACCGATTTGAACATTTTAAGGCAGATCCACAAAGAATAACTGCTGCAGAACAAAAAAAATCTTGCTTGGATTAAACAAATCGAGACTTGATTAAGTCTGCTGCTAGTTGCCACGAGCCTGTTGTCGCCGTCCATCGCTACTGCCGTTGTTGTCGGTGCTGGAAACAAACATGCCCATGCCTTCATTGTCACCGTCAGCCTCTCCAACGATGCCACCATCATGGGTCACCTCCTCGTCGCAAGTTCCTAGAGGGACTTATTACATAGACATTTTAGGTATTTTACATTTAGTAAGGGCATTTTGGTATTTAAAATAAAATATAATAGTTGACATCAGCATATAAGGTATATTCTTTAACGTAGACTAACGATAGGGGATCTAAGTCTAATTTGGGAAAAGAGAGGGGGTGTTCCAATAATACTGGCATTCTCCAGGGGGTGGCATTGTAAATTACCCTAAAGTTAATTGAAGTTACTGAAAAAAAATGCTACCTGTTCACATGGTCCCTGCACCTTGATATAAGGATATGTAAAATTACTATCTCATTTCTTATGAAAAAAAAATCTCATTAATATTGATATGTTTTATACGCTCTCATTAGCTCGCATTGATGTAGAGGCCACGCATCCCAACAATCTTTTGGAGGGAGAAAGAGAGAGAAAAGTAAAACCATATAGGTTAAACTGTTAATTCGATACATTACAAATAATAGTACTCCCAAACAGCAAAACTATTGTGTTTTGTTTGGCCTTGACGGATCAAACAAGAAATCCTGATCCGGGATAACAAGGCACATGGGAGATAATGCACTATACTAGAATCACTACAGCTCCTTGCTCGCTTGTTCGAATCCACATCCTCTGCAGTGGTGAGGTGCGATAAGTATCGAACGGCTGAGAGAATCAGGGCAATACTCCAAGGAACTCTCAGCCACCCGATGTTCACTGCAGCGGTGCAGTGGCTGCAGACGATTTTCACACCGCTTGCTCAGGCAAGAACGACTGAAGGATTTCCGACATTAATTTCGGCTTTCGGTTTAACACATTCCCTTCTCTTCTCCCAATTATCGTTTGAAATCTTCAACTCAAAACATTGTAACATATGTTCCAATGCAGATACCTCCTCCTCAATCTCCATTGCTTCTTCCTTCTCTTCAGAGATCCTCTCTTGAAACTCATGAATCTTCTTAAGCCCAGCTCTAACATCTCCACCCATCTCAGCCATCTTTGTATAAATTGTTGTATTCTCCTCTTGTGCATCCTTTAATTTCCTCTTCAATGATCGATACCCATCAAGGGACTTGAGGAGTTTCTCTGAAAGCATTTTGTTTCTCTCTTGGAGAGCTTCACTACTTCTCTCCTTATGTTCGGTAGCACAAAACTTCACCTTTGCTAACAACTTCTCATTCTGTGCTTTAACATCATTAAGGTGTTCTTCAGTATCATTCAATTCTTGAACCTTTCTAGCTAATTCAGCAGCAATGATCTCTTTCTCCTTCCCCAAGCTTGAGAACATCATTTCAAGGCTCTTTCGAGCTGCCAAGCTTGCATTGAGCTCTTTCCTTAGCTTTTGTTCCTCGTTGGTTATCGGTTCCGGTGGTGCTTGCCTCTTGTGATCCTTTGGTATATGGTTAGACTTGAACTCATGAGTCTCGTTCCGGCGAATGTCAGTACTGCACCGCCGCAATTCAGCTGCCCTTTTCTTTCCAAAAGACTCAGATTTCTGGATCCGATGTTTAATATCATCAAGGATGGACATCATCCCTGCAACTCTTTGCATTCTCCGGCCATCATCTTTATGACCCACCTCATTATGATCTTGGAATAGTTTCAGTAGCAGCTTTATATTTGTTGCAACACCTAACAAACACAATAATTTCCGAAAAAAGAAAAAACTTGGGTAAAGGACATAAGTAGTGGGGAGTATGGACCAACTCCTCATATGGATCTCACTGTTCAAAGGGTATTTAAACCATGAGTTAGAGCATTTAGGCATCGCTTGATAATGTTTCTGTAGTTCTGTGTCTAGAAATAGCAGAAATTGCTTTTCACTTTTTTTGAAACAAAAATAGATTTTTTGGTATTTAATAAACCTATTTCTTAAAACGTTTTTTGCAGAGATAATGTCACTAAAAAATCCACTAGTATCATCGGATGCCTAAAAGGGAGAGAGGGATCGGTTGCCTATTTTTAGGTTTAAATAGTTGAGAGATTAATTAGACACAACAACTTGTTTTTTTTTCTCTCAAATTCGTTTTTAGAAACGCTTGTTTTGTTAAAGTCGTTTCTAGAATTGTAAATAAGCATAAATTTTGATTTATGTTTCTAGAAACGGAGGAAACGAAATAGTTTTATCAAACGCTTTTTAGACTGTTTCTCCGTTTATGGGAACAAGAAAACATAGAAATGAAACGTTGTCAAACGGTGCCTTAATATACTATTGAATTTTGATTTAATACCTAATGGACGATGAAATCCCATGTGAAGAGAAGATCTATCAAGACTCTATATAGAGATTGAAAGATACAGAGAGAAATTGATATTCAAAATTACGAATCACAATATCATAGATAGATGAATTTACCTTCTAAAGCGTGATCTTCGTGGCAAATGATAGGAGCTGATGGACGGAGTAATTCAGGAGATGAATTCGCACGGATATTGCTCATAATAATCACGAAAATGGAGAGATGAGAAGAAGAAGAAGAAGAAGAAAGAAAACTTTGGTGCCTCAAGGAGAGGCAAACACCTTCAGGAACAAGGAGGAGCAGAAATAAAAGAAAAAGGGTTTTATTTATATAGTATTGATTGATCAGTGAAAATTCTTGAATATTCTTTTTCTGTTATTGAGAGAGATACCCAAGAGAGAGGAAAGTCGTTCCTCTCCTTCTCTGGTGTTTGCATACTTTGCCTCAACCTTCTTCTATATCTTTCTCTTCCCATTGTTTTCTTTGTTTTTTTAGTGTTTTACCCATTTGGGGAGTAAGGGATTGATTTAGGATTGTGAAGTTCACCTGAAACCGTGGGTGATGGTTTGACCCTTTCATTGGCAGTTGGGTTCCTTCACATTCACACACAACGGCAGGCACCCCACATCTAGATGGGGTTGATTTTTGACCATCAAATCACAAATTATATTTGGAAAATACATTTGCTGGCTATCTAGCTATGGACCCCATTTTTTCAGGTGGCTCTCAATGCTGAGGCTGTGGCCCAATCATGATTTATCCTTTATATTCCACCTTACAATTTTTATTTTATTTTATTTTGTTTTCGGTTTCTTTGGGGTGCTGGTGGGTGGGGAGCGGGGTTGGGATGATAATCCATCACCAATTCACCACCCTACATTTTTTGGATGATAATTGTAAACTTTGCTTTGGTTTGGATTTCTTTCCAGTGATTTATTTTTCTTATTATTTTTAATTATTTTTAATATTTTAATAATAGAAAAAAAAAAGTGCATGATACCATCACATCTCACCCATGAGTCCCACATTCTTTTTTCTCAATAAATGTCCACTCTTATTGGATCTCTCCTCCCATTGGTGCAAAAATGCACTCATGTGTCACCTAATTTTCTGGGATCGTAGTTTAATCAGTCAGAGCATCGCCCTATCAAGGCGGAAGCTATAGGTTCGAGCCCCATCAGTCCCGACCTAGGATCCGATGAATTGATCAATTCATTTCTCCATTTTTTTGTGAAGAGGGGAGGGGGGATAAAGAGTAGGATCTAATTCCCAGTAGGAGGATCCTTCTTTCGTTTCACATTTCTCATCGGACAAATCAAGTCAAGAAATCCAAATGTATAAAACCCTCTCTTTAATAATTTATAAAGGGGGATAGTTTTTCCACCACCAAGGTGAGGAGATAATCTCTTCATCCAAAGACTCTTGTAAAATACCTCAGGTGGAACAACAAAGGTGCATGAACCAGATAACATATTAACATGACACCGAATCATCTCCAACATACGTGAGGGCATCTTATTAATGAGATAGGAAGCAGTAAAGACAACTTCACTCCAATAAGGGCAGGCACCTGCATTTCAAATATCAAGGAGTGACCAACCTCGAGCAAGTATCTATTTTTATGCTTTGCCACCCCATTCTACTCTGGGGTAACCATACAATTAGTTTGATTGATGATCCTATGATCAACCAAATAGGACCGAAAGGAACCATCCATATATTCCATTATCAGTAGCAAGTTTCTAACCTTTATTAGCATTAAAGAGTCCTCACCATGTAATGGAATTCTCAGAAGCACTTAAACACCTCACTCTTATGATGCAATAAATGCAAGTAGCACAAGTATTATAATCAATAAAAGTGATAAACCATCTATCCATATACAGAGATACAAATAGCAGGCCCCAAATGGTAGAATGAATTAAAGCATAGGGAATAATACTGCTATTATAAAAAATAAGATAAAAATATTCCAAGTTTTTTTTTACTAGCATCACAAGGAAACTAGGCTTAAGTACAATGTTTAACTAAAGCATGAAATAATCTAGATAAAGTGTCACATAGGGGTGTCTTAGATGACAATGCAAAACTAAGGAGCTCCGAGATGTTAGATCAAAAGATGTGTGAAGTGCCCGTGGAGGTCCAATGTCCAGGTAATAGAGACCACCTTCCATTCTATCATTGCCAATTCTTGCCCACGTCACCAAGTCTTAAAACAAACAATGAGTAGGAAAGAAGGTACCTTATAGTTAAATCTTTAGTAATACTATGAATTGATAATAAATTAGTAGAGATTTGAGGAACATATAAGACAAAGGAAAGAGACATAATAGGTGAGCATCTAACGGAACCCATTCTAGCAATAGAAGAAAGGGAACCATCAGCAATGCAAACCTTAGTTAGTGTTACCTTAAGGAAGGGCAATACAACAACAACAACAACAACAACCAATAACCTTATCCCAACTGAATGGGGTCGGCTATATGAATCCAATGCAGGAAAATAGAAAGTAAGGAAGTATACATGATAAGTTAAAAAGAGAAACGTGGGGATAAGTTAAGAGGGTATCGCAGAAAAAAGATATGCATCATGAAAACATCCCTTATATGGGGTTAGCAACGCGGGTTTTTGTCCTCCACAAAACTCTATTCGAAGCCATACTAGGGTCGAGCCCTACTAATTGCATATCTTTTCGGACCACTTCGTTAATAGTCATCTTAGGCCTGCCCTTACCTTTTCTAGCTCATTCCCAACAAATCTATGTTGTTTTATGGTTGTCCTTGTTGGCAACTCGGCCATGTGGCGGTGATGACGTGGCCAGTTTGGGTGACGTGGATGAAAATGATGACATGACAGTATCCAGTGTCACCGATGAGATAACAGAGCAGCTTGGTATGCATGGAGTGGTTTAATACATCATTAATAGGTGGTGCGGGTTTCTGGGTCAAAACTGGCAAAATTGGTCTATTTACGATCGAGGGCATTTTCGGCAATGAAAATGACATTTTTGGAAGATCGGTTCTTCATGAAAAAGATAGATTGTAATTTTCCTAGTCCAGTGCATTTGATTTCGTCACATTCCGATACTGTATGAAGAAGTTACGGCATTTATGGCAGTCAAGGGCAGTTTCGGCATTGAAGATGAATTTTTTAAAGGAAGCGTTCTACATGTAACAATACGACAAAAATACAATATTTCCAACGGTTCTAATTTCATCTCATTCCGATTCCGTATGAGAAAGATACGTCATTGGAAATGAGTAGGGGCATTTTGGTCTTTTTACATGGATGATTCAGATGATTTAATCTTCTGAAAAGTCGTAGAGCATCCAGTTACGATTCCAACTCACTTCGTTTCATCTCGATCGGATATCGTATGAAAAAGTTATAAGTGTTTCCGTAAAATCGGTTCGAAAATCCAAACCGAAAATCCATCAGTTGCTCTCGGTGTTGGGTAGATTTTTCGGAATTTATTTTTGAAATTAGAGGGGCTTTTGTGTAATTTAAATATTTTGAAGGTCTGAGTTGCAAGGGATCTTTAAGCACTGAAACATATGGAGGCAGGGGCTTGATTGTAATAAAGAGAAGTAAAGGGAAGTGAAATGGACGGCCAAGATTCGACCACGTAGGCTTGATGCCCATCCAAAGGCTGCTGAGATTTTGGTGTGATATGGACGAGATAGATGCTTGCGCGTGGGATTTGACTGGTTAGATGCATAATTCTTGATGCACTGGCGCTACACTATATCAAGGTATGTTATTGTGTTTCGCGCGTGTATAGAAGGTATAAAAAAGATTATGATCTTAATGATCTCATGAAATCTGATTAAAGCCATTATGGAAGATTCGGATCCAACGGTCAATATGCATTTTCACTTTTGTGAATGGGAGACAAACTCCCTTAAAATCCGGAAAAGCAACCAATCATAGATCGACAACACTTCTGACGATGTCAGTGCCTACGTCATGATGACATCATCGAGATTCAAATCTAACGGTTTGGATCTGTTGTCCGTTGGTTTAATCGGACGGCTTGGATTATAAGATCTCTTATATGAGATCTACGGTCAGATTTCGCCCCTGTTGCGCGCGCCGCCGGTGTAGCCTACGCCACCCGTACGAAGATTCCATTTCGGGCTATCTCATTGCTCCAACTTCAAAAGGTCATATCTCCCTCATTTTAAGTCGGATTTGGGTGAACCAAGTTGCAGCTTCTTTGTTTTTTCAAGCCCTACACCATGGAAGCAAGAAAAATGGGTTTTGAGTGAAAGAAAGCTACGGTTTTGGTAGGAGAAGCTTCCCCCTCTTTGTTGGTCCTTGAATGAACATACATTCTTGATGATAAATGTTCTTAGGCCATTAAAGAAGGTAAAAGAGGTGGTTGAAGTGTGTTAATGGTACATTAACTCAAAGCCAAGGAAGAAGAGAAGAAAGCAAGGATGTGTTTGCTTTGAAGAGCAAGAAGCCAAGGAGAGAGAAGGTGTGAGCACCAAACTTGTCAGTACAAGTTTCCAGTCATCCCAGGCAATCGGTTGTGAGATTTTCTAACCTTGGATTTTACATTACATGTATGTATGTATGTTAGGGTTAGTTGTGGATGAATGTATACATGCTAGGTTAGTTGTGGATGAACTGTAAGCATGCTAGCTAGTTGTGGATGCATATGCTAGGCAGAGCTTGACTGTAGGGCATTGATATAAGCCCAATTTAATTGTATTATTTATTGTGTGCTTAGTGGGTGCTAAGCACCGGGAGTGGGTGCTCCCGTGTAGTGGGTGCTACACATTGTATCGGCACTACGAGTGCCATCTCAGCTTCGGCTTGAGAAAATTGGGTGTGGGTGCTCCCGACTGTGGGTGCAGTCAAAAGTAGTGCATTGAGTAGGTACGAAGCCTTTACAGGCACTACTCCGGGGATGTAGGCAAATTGCCGAACCTCGTAAAAACCCTGTGTTGTGGGTGCTTGTTGTTTGCATTTGATATTGAAGTGCGTGGAATGTGGAATGGGTGTGCATACTTGGAAGTGTCTATGAGAAGCTGAGTGTGCATACGACTGTGTGTAAACAGGGACAGGTATATCAGGTTCTTCTTGGCCAGACATCGGACAGGTTTTTAGGTATCAGAATTGCACTCACTGATTCACCCCCCCTCTCAGTGACTGCCGGGTTACAACAATTTAGTCAATCTTCCGTACTGAGGCCTCCATAGGTCTCCGTTGGATATGACCATACCACCTCAATCAGCTCTCGTGGAGTTTGTCTTGGATCGGTGCAACCCCCACCTCATTTCTAATATTCTCATTCCGTACCCTATATATCTTTGTCTTGCCATACATACCTCTCAACATTCTCATTTCTGCATGCACTCCACTCTTATAAGTGACTAACTGTGTTTCTTTTCTTTTTCTTTTTAAATATATTTGCAATGCAGAGGTCATATGCTATAGCAAGGTCTAACACGGAGGTCCTCTCCGTGTTCCTCTCCCCAACTCCGTATCTTCTATGCACCTCTTTGTAGCCTCTATGGTCCTTACCCACATGACCATTACGGTCTCCACCAATAATAACTTTCTCCCTCGGACTGAGACCGTAAGTACAAACTATGTCAACAATCTCATCACCAAGCACCAGTTTAATGGCGATGATCCGATCTCCAAGTCTCTTAACATCCACAACGTCATCTTTAAGGTCTTTGGCAACTGCTATGCCCACTCCCCCCCTCCCACTTCCATTTCCCAAGTATCATAGCTTGAAGTCATCCAACCCTTTAGCTTTACTACCTTTCCATCTCGTTCCTTGAATACATGCAACATTAATCCTTCTTTTCCGCATAACATCAATTGACTCCATACTCTTACCCGTTAAAGATCCAATGTTCCATGATGCAAATCTAAATCTACGCTTACCCCCAGGATTAGGCCCACAAGGCATGTAATAGAATTAAGCGGTTAAAAGAGATGTATTAAAATAGAAATAGGATCCGTGCAAGAATGATTGACTATGTATAAATAGATACGATGCCGATTGTTTACCTAACGCACCAGTAGTAGAGATGCAAATATAGATATATTTAGATACTAGAATAATTAGTACTAAGAATCAAACATGCAACTAGTCGACACAATATGCCTGCAAAACATATATGATACTACCCACCTATAGCATAGCATGCGCACACCAAGAACAGAGACAAAAATAGAGTAGTCAAAAGCAGCTACATGTTCAAACTTCCCAGGGTTAAAGAAAATAAAAATAGTCCAAAATAAAATAAAGAGGTTAAGGGTAGAGATGTCCCTTACTACTCAAGGCACTCCAAAAATCAGCGCCTTGCCTAAACCCATATATAGTGCAATAGCAAACGACGACAGTAGGGTCAGTGTGAAGCCTGAAAATAATTTTATTTATTTACTTTATTTTTGGGGGGGGGGTGGAGCAGGTGTTTGAGGTTTTAATGGGAAGGCATCAGTGGGTGTAGGGAGAAGGCCAATATGTATAGAAAAAAAGTGGGCAACCCGATTATGTGATCAATAGCCTTGGAGTGATCAAGTATCCAATACTGGGATGCAACAGATGCACTATGACCACAAAAGGTAGTACCTAAATAGGCAAAGTGAGAGGCAACAGTGCCTACATGAGAAAAGGCAGTAGTAGCAATAGGAGGATCCCATATGAGACATTATACGACATAACATAGTCATCTGTTAGAGGAGGAATTTGTGGCACCTGAATAATCAGTGTTATTAGTAGGACTTTCCACGACCTTGATTACAGCCACATATATTTGCAGGTTGCCCTTGGAGTTTCCAACAAGTCTCCCTACTGTGGCATTCCTTGTCACAATAGTTATATTTGACAGTTGATTTGTCAGTGGAGGGAGGAGCAGTGGGCCTAGCACCGGAACCAATAGAACTTTGTGCACAGAGTAAGCCAGAGCAATCCTGAAATACAGGCTAGAGAATCTTAAATCGATGATTTTTTTCTACATGATTAGAGAAAAAGCGTGTTTGAGACTAGGGAAGGGATCATGATTGAGCAAATTTGTCTCGATCTAATCGTACTCTATGCACATTAAAACCTGCCAAAACATCATAGACACGAAGCATCTCCTCACACTACTTAAATCCTACAACATCAACATCACACACATGCTGATAGTCTCATAATAGTCAATTTCATTCTACATACCATACAGTTCAAAATAGTATTGGGATACTGTGAGTTCCTTCTTGGTAGCCCCTATAATTTTTTTTTTCCCCTCAATTCAAAGCAGTGGGCAATAACATCCACTTAAGAATACATTCCCTTAACAACCTTTCAAATGTGGGCAACAACATTAAACAATAAATAGCCCCTAATAGTAGAGGGGGTCATAGAATTGATAAGGTAAGATATTACCATGTGGCAGTGTCCAACTTTTCCTGAGTGGCACCAATAGTAGTAGGGCGAACAAAAATACCTCTAAGATAGCCGGCATAGCCACGACCAACAATAGACA
Organism: Macadamia integrifolia; assembly: GCF_013358625.1. NCBI lineage: Eukaryota > Viridiplantae > Streptophyta > Magnoliopsida > Proteales > Proteaceae > Macadamia > Macadamia integrifolia. The sequence goes on along the minus strand of NC_056563.1, from coordinate 6,563,311 downwards.
TGTAGTAGGAGAGGGACAAAATCAAATAGTTGTCCCATCCAACTTAATGGAGCTATAGGAAAGGTTGGGTAATTGACATTAGAACCATGAGTCCCACCCACTGAAGGGTTGAAGTCCCAGAGTCTTCATTTGCCATAGTTACTAATCCCAAGAATAATCACAAGGAAAGGTACCGGCATGGTTTTAAGTATCTCCGATATCGATACGATACCTTCCGATACGTATCTTAAATTTAGTCGATCGATACGATACACACCGATACGATACATTGAATTTTTTATATCATTTCGTATCGATATATATCCTACAATACATACCGATATGCATCAATACACCACTAATACACATCGATACGATACGACATGCCTCGATACGACTCTATGAAAAATATAAAATTGAGGTAAAATCTACGTTTCGGTATGTATTGGTACGTATCGGTATGTATCGATCGATACGTATTGGTATATATCAGCACGTATCGATGAGTATCGATATATATATATATCAGTACGTATCGGTGAGTATCGATACGTATCGGCGCCACGATCATAAAATGGCCAATATGGGTAATTTTTCAGAAAAAAACGATTTTTTGAAGGGTTTTTGTTCCAAAGTTGCTGTTAGCCATATTTCTCTCTAACTAAAGTGGAAATCAAGGTTGGGAACAAGGATTTTACATTTATGGGACAACTACAGACCTTGAATTCTTAGTACGATACCCTCAATTTAGTGTTTATGCATAATACATGTTATCAATAGTTTTTTTTAACAAATTCTTTATGCAAAAGTGTTTAAAAAAATATTTCCTATCCATTTATGTGTGTATCTTTAGCGTATCTTAGTGTATCTCCGATACGATACGATACCCTCCGATACATATCTTAATTTTGGTCGATCGATATAGTGACCGATACCGATACTTTAATCTTTGGGTACCGGTCTAGATTTAACCAAGCATAATAATCAGAATGAGACCAAAAAAGGGACCCCGTGGGAACAAACTCACCTACTCAAATTTAATCATATATTTGAATGGACTAAATTTTCTTAAGGCTGTAGTGAATGGAATCACAAGCATGTACACAATAGGGGGAGAGGTGGTGAATGATAGGGGTCACATCTGGATCATCTCATCATTTAGCCACTAGAAGGAAAACTTTATCCTATTTGAATTTGTCTCTTGTATTTTCAGTCCACTATTTTTTCCTCAATAATTTTTTATTTCATGTAATTTATTTCCTTTCCTCTATTTAATTCTAATCTTGTACATTAACTTGTCATGCAACTAGCGACATAACCAAACTAGGAAAGTGAGCATCTCATATGCTGCATCATTCTACTGAATTTCCTCTTCTTAATGTTCATTGGATAGATATGTTAATCTCAAGATAACTATATGCCAAATTTGATGATCCAACTTAATCTATCATATCGTCCATCATGCATAAGATTTTTTCCTCTTTTTTGTTAGTTGTTCACTCTTCCCAAACATTTAATTCTTAACAATTTCCAAATTTTTGCTACAAAATTGAAAACTTTCTGCTACTTCGGGGATAGTATGGATAACATCAACAATCTTGACTGTTGGATAGATGGGCTAAAAACCTAAATGAACCACATGTCACATTTCAGCCTAAAAAACCCAATAATATACGTTTCCTTATAATGACATAGCCCTAAGGTATGTATGTCCATGTACAATTTCACATCCCCTTTGTAATATGATTATTTTTCCTGATGGTTAATTTGATTTAGGCTGAAGCTTATCATGTGAGTAAAGGACATTAAGGTCAATCCAACCACAAATTTGAACATCGGATCTTTCATGTGGCAGATATTTGATTCAAGATGATGCAGGACCCCTTTTTCTTAACAAAATAAATATATAAATAAAAAATGAAGAACCCTTAACCATACATTCACATTTAGAGAAGAATCCATACTCTCTCTGCCACGTAGGGAATTGTTTTGTCCTACCTCACCCATTAGATAAATAGGAAACCCCTTGGATTACACCCATATCAACAAATGCTGGAATACAAGAGCTTCCATATTGGCATTTTAATCGAGCACCCAAACATTGGATCAGTATCGTAACCCCGTAATTGGAAGATATGAATAGAACAAAGGAATGAAACTCGCTCTTTCACTAATTAGATTTAAAAATATATGCAATTGATGGCTTTTCATGTCCTGATTTCAGTTTCATAAATTCAACTCAACTTATGGCAATGTGATAACTACATCACAGTTTTCCAAATGATGTTCTCTAATAAACTATACCCAATTGTCTGCATTTAGGGGTTTGCAATAAATGTATAAACAATAGAAGAAATGTAAAACCATGTATGTGACATATAGGCCAAAGAATCCAAAATTTGATTAAATAGCCTCCGATGCTATTTCATGTGAACAGAACAATATATATTTCTTGTGATGCTATGCTATCTCAACTATTTATGACAACAATACTAGAAAACTAAGGTATAAATATTGCAATACCATATCAGTCAAATGAGGGTTGATCCCACATCTGATTCAAAAGAGATTTGATGTGGATTGATATGATCTTGGGTTTTCTCACATTGTAAGTCGATTTATGGGGTTGAGTTCTCCCAAGTTCGTATCCATAAGAAACTCAAGGGTTAGTGAAATCACCAAATTTTCTTAAAAACATAAAATAGTTAATATCATGTGCACATTTAATGAAACAGGTAGAGGCAAAGAAAGATGTAATGTTAATAGGTCATGGGCATGTGCAAGGAGAGTATAAAAGAATGGGACACAATTTTCTGTCCGTGAGAGGCCTCTATGCTAAAGACCACCGTACTGTGTGTTGTACAGGGGGTCTCTCGTGGGTAGAAAATACTTGCCCTAAAATAATATATAATACTAGTATCAAAAGTTTCTTGCAAAAGCATTTGTTCAAAAAAAAAAATCTCAAATAATGAATTACTTTGAAATGACCACCGTACCCCTACCTGGGGTTGTGCTTCCCCCTGTGTGAGGGTACAGGGCCTCTTGCGGACAGAAAACACTTACCCTAAAGAATATCATAATAGTATCAAAAGTTTCTTGCAAATTTGTTCCATAAAAAAAAAAAATCTCGATAACGAATTGCTTAGAAATAAGGTTGATGTTCTCTTTTTAATTTCCTTTTAACAAAGTATGTGATCTTTAATTGGCGGGGGGGGGGGGGAAAGGACTTCTAGGCCTAACATATTTTTTTAACTGCTTAGCTTATGAAAAGAACAATTTATTTTCTATTCAAGGTAACTACATAGGTCTATGTAGCAATCACTGCTATTGGATATTTTTCTTTATAGAAAGTTTCTATCACTCCCCAGTACTTTACCTCTTTTTTTTTTTATGTGATATGTGCTTACCTTCTATTTATTCAAATTATCTTACCCAAGTTTTACATATGGTCCCTCCCCTCAAATGTAAATTCTTAGCTCTCTTTCTCCCCTATTAGATACTTTTTATGAATATCAACTAAGTACCATAAGTAAATGGATCCTGATTTTTTTTCTTCTTTTCTTCAAGTTAATGGATCCTGGTTGTTAAATCATTTGATATCAGTCATTCTTCAATAAATTATCACCATTAGTTAGACTTAATAGGATCTATAAGTTTTTTTCATCGTTAAAGTGGAGAATTAAACCAAGAATTCTCTTTTTTCACCTTCAATCAACATAATTACAAAAATTATTCCTCTGTATCTCGTATGGGTTTTCCAATTATAGGAATTGCGTTCATAATCTCTCATGTTTTTTCCATCCTCCTCATTTCTTCAAGAATATTGAAGACATTATCACCTGAAAGAGTTATACATGACACGAAGGATCTTTGATAGTTCTTATCTCCTTGTTCCTTGATTTGACCAATTGAAATTGATTCATTAATGCTTGTGCCATCAACATATGGCATGTGTGGCATCCGTATCTCTTATAATCACTAGGCTGAGAAGGTCAAAAATTGGTAACTACCTATTATGGTAAAAATATATGCACCAATGCCATCACGACACGTAGAACTAGGGTCGGAACTAGATGATGGAAGGCTGGATCACTAGACCTAAACCATTGGACCAGTCAGGAATCAGGACAGATAGACCAAGAGTAGTCCGTAGATCAATTTTGTAGCCGAGCCACTCAAAGGTGTAACCAAGTGACTGAGCTACTCAAGGGTGCTCAGGAGGCCTCAGACTGAAGATCATCATGACTGTAGCTCGTCGACTGAGCTACTGGATGACATCTGTGGCATAATCATCGACTGCCGAACCACCCACAGGCACAACCAAGTGACTGAACCACTTAAAAGAAAAACTGAGAAACCAACCTAGGCTATTGAGATGCTTAGAGAACTTGGCCTCAAGCGATAGGAATCCATTATAGCTCAGCAATCGGGCTTTCGAGCTGCCTAGCCACCATCATGTGGAGAATCATTGAAGGAAATTTGCTCACTATAAAGAAGTTCACTCCTAGTAAAAGACGTGACCTTCAACAAAGAGCAACCAATCATAATTAGGAAATATCATTTACAAAGGACTCATAATCATCCCTAAAAGGAAGTCAAATCCCTCGCATCGTGGGATATCTTGCACTCTCCAAGGATAAGTTGAACTCTTACTATGTATGGACTCCTATGGACTCTTATCAACTTTATGACCGGTTACTAAATTGGGATTCTCTATCACCACCTTGCTACTACTATAAATACTATGTAAACCCCCTTTTAGAGGGATCAACCATTTTTATTACTTTTGATTTACGTTGTTAGTAGAGAGATCTGACTTGGGCATTAGAGAACTCTTCGTGGGATCAGCCAAATGCTCACTCTCTTTTGCTTGTTCCTCTTTGCATGTTCTACGAGAAATCTAGGATGATTTCTTACTGCAACACTACCCATGTTGCAAATTGTCGCAACCTCTACTCGCAGCCAAAAAATGGAATTTAGATACAACCTAGGAGGTTATTTGTGAAATCAAGAGGGAAGGTGAATTATTTCATTTCTATGGCTACAAGCGGGGGTGGGTTGTGGAAGGCAGTTGTGCCACTTTTTATTTGCCTGCACTGACATGCACATTTGTTCAAGTGCTCTGTGTGGATTTAATTGTAAATTTTTTGCATAACCATGGATTAGGTTCCATTATGGAAACACAGTATTTGATTTGATTGCAAAATTTCTTGAATTCTATTAGGGGTTCCCACCATAATAGTTTGGGTTTAAATAAGAAAGTCTTATTCTCTAATTGATTGGCCTACTTTAATGGGAGATGTATATTATTTTATTAAAAATACTAGGTCCCCCATTGTATGATTAAGTACTGATTTTACCCATTAGAGGAGTGCATTGAGAAAATACTAAAGAAATAAACCTATCTCTAATGAAGAAGAAGAAGATTGCTCTTTCATACGAGGAACAATCAATGGCTACGTCAAACTCCATGAGAAACAACATGTCATCAACGATGAACGATATGTTATTTGCCTTTTTGTATTGCAAAGATTCATAGTATATTGGCAAGATCGCTATTATAATTTGAGAATCATCATATTTTGAATTCCTCAGTGGTACCAGAGGTTGGGTTTATCAATAGGCTCTAGATCATTTCTTCAAAAAAATCAAATCCTCATTAAAGAGGATTTTGATTTAGGTATTTTGAGTTTGGAATGAAATCATATTATATATGAATGAGATTAACCATTAAGAGGTTGAAATTAGCTATGTCATAGTTTAAAATTAACCATTTGAAAGAATGACAGAACCCGTACCATTTTGTTATGTTCTATTCATTGGCTTATGGAAGATGACAGGGATCTAAATGTCATTATTGCTTTTGCTTATGAACTTTTAATTCCTCTTGTATGTAGGGCTATGTTTGGTAGCCAAGAGAAGAAAAGAAAAGAAAAAATAATCTAGAAAAGAAAAGAAAAGAAAAGAGAAGAAAAGAGAAGAAATTGTGAGAAAATAAAAAGAGTATGTATGTTTGGTTACCAAGAGAAGAAAAGAAAAGAAAAGAAAAAAATTCAAAAAAATTTGAATTTTAAGAGAGAGATAGACACATAGGAAATCATTGTGTAATCATTTATTTTTTGTCTTATGTTTTCATATTTTCTCATGTTTTCTTGTGTTTTTGACAATAAAATTTTTGACGGAACAAAAGAAAATTTTACAACTCCCAAGGGGAATTTTGAATTTGAAAAGGGGAATTTTCTCATGGGTGAAGACATACCAAGTGCAAAGAAAAATTCTTCACCCAAAGAAAAAACTACAAAAATTGATAATGGAACACTATTTATTGGCTTTTTTTTTTTTCCCGATTATGGGCTTAGCTTATGTAATGTAAAAAAAAAAAAAAAGACTTGAACCCATTAATGAAGCTCATAAAGGGGAATTTTTTTTTACCCAAAAAAAAAAGGGGAAATTTTTTTTAATCCAACTCAGACTAAACCAAATTGAACCCAATTAAAAAAAATCGATTTAAGCCAATCGGCCTGAATAGGGTCGACCCAGACCTGACCCGACTACCTGGAGGTTCGGACCTGACTTGATGGTACTCCCTTCATTATTTTTTTTGGGGTAGAAGAGTATTCTATTTACTTATTTATCATTTTATAATCGCTCATAGTGTAGGTAAGAAGTGGACTCTTGAGGTGCTTAAATTAGTTGGGTATTCATAATATGCTTTCTATCTTTGTTTCATAGATCATTCCATAAATTTATCTTATTAAAACTAATTAATTAGATTTACAATGAAATCTAAAAACTTATAACTGATCCAATTTGAATAGATTTATAGCATACTTAAAAAAAATTATGAAGATTAATGGCAGCAATTAATTGAGTTCAATATATAAATATTAATTTTAATTTTTATAAATCTGAAATTAATCTTCATTCACTAGGGCTTCAGTCATTGACTCTCTCTTGTTATTTTTTCACTGACTTCTTGGCACTGGGCATGCTTTAATGCCATTTCTCTTCTCTGGGTCTTTCTTCTTATTTGGTTTAAGATTTGTCAATTTCCAAATTATGTTCTATCTATTTGCAACTCTACTTCCAATATAAGGAAGAAAGAACGCTATCTGCTAGTTTGTGTCTATGCCTAGACACATGTTGGTGATATGATGTTTTAAAGTCAATCTTTGGTAAAGGTGGGCTAATTCAAGAGGACCGTAGAGTATTTTTGTAAATTATCTATTTTGGGTTTCACTATACATTTGTAACTAGATTTTCTTTTTCTATGAGGAATCTGAAAGAGGTGTGAGGACGATAGCAAGGTTTCCTTTTTTTGTGAGCAATCTAAAAGAGGTGTGAGGACGAGCTTTATCACTCTATTCTCTATAGTGAAGTAGGATTTTATTTTACCGAGGACATAGGAAATCTTGTCGAATCTCAGAAATCTATGTGTGTTATGTAATTGCTTGTTCTTGTTTTCCCATCCTTCAACATAGTAGGTGTAAAAAGATCGTATTATCCAATCCTGCACTAAGGATGCTCCCACACAATGTCATATAATGCATGAAATTTGTCTATGTATAATAATTAAGTAGAGGAAATATCACTCCGCTCCCCTGAACTATGGCGAAATTTCAACTTGATCCCTCACCTTTCTAAAAATATCACTCACCTCCCTTCCAAAAAAAAAAAAATTTATCTAATGACCCCAACAGTTAGAAATCACTGTTAAATCAACTGATTTTTTCTCTTAATGCCCAAAATACCCTCCTAAACATGAAACACCCAGTATACCCTTGATTGAAAAAACCCATCTTCCTAATAAGGATTTGCCTTTTTCCAGCTAGTATGGCTTCAGAGGAGCAATGTTGCCTATCTTCCTCATTGATCTCAGTGACAACAATGATGATGATTACGTGCAACTGACGTTGGAGCTGGAGGATGACTCCATCGTCATATGCAGTGTTACTCCCACTGGCGGAGCCAATCCAACTGTTTTCAATGGGATTGGCGATCTCCTAAGCCAGAGATTGTCTGCTACGTCTAAGCTTCGCTGAACGGTCTCCTTAGCCGGAGATTGTCTGCTACGTCTATGCTTCGCTGAAAATTTTTGTGGCTCAGTTCTTCATAGGCGTGAGCATGAACATCAGTATCGGAGACGAATGAGCTCACGATCACTGCTCGTGATGCCCGGAAAATCAAAACGAAGCTCGATAGGACAAGATCCAGTGCTCAACGAGCACTTAAGGGTCTCAGATTCATCAGTAAAAACACCAAAATAGAGGATGCTAATGAACTCTGGCGTATTGTTGAGTCACGATTCGATCAGTTGGCTAATGATGGTTTTCTCTCCAGAGAAGATTTCGGAGAATATATAGGTAGAAAGGATAACAAGGGTATTGCTTGCTTCGTTTCGTCACACTTGTATTCGTGGCTTCCAACATTGTTTTGTGTGAATCTTGAATTTGTTCTTACCAAAAAAAAAAGAAAAAAAAAAAAATCTTGAATCTGTGATTATAGTCATATTGAGTATGCGTGGTTTCCAATGAACATGTAATTTTTAGGGTTTTCAGAGTCTGTTTATGAGGTTGTGATACAGATAATTAATTAGGGTTGGTCGTGGGATCATCTTCTGGGTTGGGTTTTAGTGGGTTTGATCTGTGAAGGCTTCAATTTTTCATTGTTTAGATTCTCTACTCGTTCTCTCACTGTCGTCCTCGTCCCTCCTTCCGACAAATCCTCTATCCTTGTTTCCTTCCATGTTGTTCCTGATTATGACCACAACGAAGAAGAAACCAATTCTTCTCTCTTGTCCGATCAAATCCTTCTCGTGGTGGCCTCCAATTGGCCCCATCTTCGCCACTTCCGATACTTGGCAGGTCCGGTCTCCCCCAACTGCGCTTCTCTCTTTTTCTTCTTCTTGCAAGCACCTCTCCTACCTCAGCCTCACCTCTATCCGTTCTCACTTTTTCCGCTGGCTCACCTTCTTCCTTGCCCAGAAGGACCTCTCCCTCGTTGATTGCGGCGTCGACTCCTCCAATGACTACGAATCCGAATCGGAATAAGATTTGGACTTACCCTTGGAGAGCCTCTGCTTATCTAAAATCAGGGCCGACGATTGTGGCCTCGGTTGGCTGTGGAGGAGTTGTACCAAGCTCCGCAGGTTGCAGTTGCGCAGCTGTGAAGGCACCGGTGATGGCACTGCCTTCTCCTCCTTCGTCTGATGCTTGCCTGGTCTCCAAGATTGGAGCTCCAAACTTGTAGGACTATTGCAGATGGCGTCTTGTTGCGAGTAGCCCAACACTCTGGCTCGCTCCGCTCTCTTCTGTTTACTATGGGGGAACTGGGAAGCCGTGATGGTCTCCACTACTTCATCACCCGTATGGGAGAAGATGGGTTTTTTTTCTCATTAAGGGCATATTGGGTGTTTCATGTTTAAGAGGGTATTTTAGGCATTTAGAGAAAAAAAACAGCTGACTTAACAGCGATTTCTAACAATTGGGGCCGTTAGATAGAATGTTTTTCTTGGAGGGGAGGTGAGTGATATTTTCGGAAAGGTGTGGGGTCAAGTTGATATTTCACCATAGTTCAAGAGTGGAGAATGATATTTCCTCTAATTAACTATAATCTATGGAAGATAATATGGTTGTAGGTCATTAATTATACCCCTACTTGAAATCTGAGTAGGCTAGGTTTGTGTTGTCCCAGTTGTACCCATAATTGGAGGTATTGGACACAGATCAACTGTATGGGAGATCCTAATCAATATCGGGACTGGTTGATCCTAATCAATATGTGAGTGATATTTTCGGTAATATGTGGGGTCAAGTTGATATTTCGCCATAGTTCAGAAGAGGAGAGTGATATTTCTTCTAATTAACTATAACCTGTGGAAGATAAAAAGGTTAGGTTCATCTTCTACCCTTATTTGAAATCTAAATAGGCTAGGTTTATATCGTTTGTACTCATAATTTGAGGTACTGGAGACGAATCAGTTGTATGGGAGATCCTAATCAATATTGACACTGGTTGATCCTGTATTGGTGGAATGGTACAGATTAGGGGTAAAATTGTCAATACATGATTTGAAAAACCAACAGCAAAACTATCCGATCCAAGCTGATCTGTATTGATATGACATTGGCTTCAAAGGTGACCGATCCCGATCACATACTGTGCACTTAAACCATGTTTGTACTACCCAGGGTTAAAGTAACTCAACCTAGCCCATATAGGGTTGTCGATCAGTCAATTTGGTTCAGTTTCGGCTGGGTTGAGTTGGTTTTGATGTAAAAATGGTGAAATCAAAATCAAACCAATAAGAATTTTTGGTTTAGTTTCTTGTATTAGTTTGCAATCGGGTGGCAAAAACCTAGTTTTTTGATGAGTTTTGGGATAATTTCGATTTCTTACCGGTTTGCTTTTGGTTTCATTTCAGGTTTTGAACTGGTTTCAATTTGGTTTTGGGTTCATTCGCTTTTTGATGTGGTATGATTTGATTTTGAGATCATAATATCCCAAACCGAAACAAACCCATAAGACTTCGGTTCGATTCAGTCTGAACTATTTCCAGTTCAGTTCGATTGGTTTTGCCGATTCGGACTAGATTTTGAGACCCTATTGTCCAACTTACATCTCCGCGGAGGGTGAAGTAGAATATCATCCTACATCCAAGCTTTGTCTGCTATAGGTGTGGGCTTGTCCTGCCTAGCTCTAGACTGCACTGGGCGTCTCATCCAAGTCTACAAAGATATGATTGAGCTGGGCCTTACCTAACCTTGTTAGGGTCAACTTAAAACTGGTATGGGCCGAATGGGCCATCTATTATTCCAATCACCGACATACAGGATCCACTAATAATTATGAATTTTTTTTCCAAGAATCAAAGCCATGTTAAATACTAAAGACCACCCCAATTGGGCTGAGGTATCCCAGGTTGGGCTGTGCTGGGGTTTTAAGAGCCCGGCCCACTGACACCCCTAGGACTCCCTACATGTGATAGTTGATGAACGGTAATGATGTAGTGATAATAAGACTGTGCCACCTAGGTGTGGAACTCTCAACTGAAGCCAAACTAAGATAGATCAGATCGAATTTGGGCTTAATTTAATTCGAGATATATCAGTTAATCTCCTAACCAAGGCCCTAGTGGGCGAGCCTCATTTTTTTTTTTTGCTAGAAGATTATTTCATTAAATGATAATAGAAAAAGTAAAATTACATAAAGACTGGCTAGGACCATTACAACAACTTAAACCCTCCACCTTCGGCATGGCCATCAACAGAGGGAGCAAGCAGTGCTCTAACAGAACCGATATTTATGCCTGTCCAAAACGTCATTTTCCAAGTCCTCAGCAATGTGTCTTGGGAAGGACATCGAAGATTCAAAGATCCCAGACTTTGACGCATTTTTAGCCAGAAAATCCGCTATTGAGTTAGCTTCACGAAAATAGTGAGAAATCTTCCAAGGGATAGACTTCAATAAGGGGGAAGCGTGGAGCCATCTTTGGAGAATGAACCACGGGATATGATTCTTTTGAATAGCAGCTACCACCGTGGACGAGTCCGATTCAATCCACAGACCACTAACTCCTAGCAACCTGGCCATCAAGATCCCTTCCATGACCACCTCAAATTCCGCCTCATAAATTTTTTTAATGCCTAGAAAAATGCTAAAAGAGTCACAGACCTGCCCTTCACTGTCTCGGCAATGCCCCCTGCACCTGCCCTGCTTGGGTTTCCCAGAGAACTACCGTCAACATTAATCTTTATCTAGTTTCTCAGATGTTTACACCAGTGAATTTCCAGGGGCAGGATAAACCTTGGATTTTCCATAGGCAGATGCAACCTCCTACAGTAAATAACATCGTTGGGCATTTTAACTTCCCCCTTTGACTGCCCAATGTAGAGCACAAGCTCTTGGCGGCTAAAATAAAAAATCTGCCCTGCACTTCTGGATGAGTCCTCATGGAATCTTATATTCCTCTCCCACCAAATATTTGCAGCAAAAATAGAAAAACCCATAAGCAATGGATTTTTTAGATTTACACAGGCATCGTCTTTCCACCAAGAAAACAAATCCTCCATCACTTGATGTTGCTGCCAGCCTACATCAAAACAGTCAACAAACTTTTTCCATACCAAGCAAGAGAAAGCATAGCTAAGAAAGATGTGATCAGCACTCTCTTTAGCCTGCTTGCAGAGCACACACCTGGAGGTGAGGGATACCCCCTTCCCTTTGATCTGCTCGTCCGTAGGGAGCTTCCCATGGCCTAATCGCCACCCCAGGGTAGAGTACCTAGGAGGCATGTTTTTTTGCCACACCAACGAACACAATTGAATTTTTGACCCTTTTTTTCTAATGTCTTCCCATGCCGAGGTAGTAGAGAAAGAACCCAAAGGCATCAATTTCCAAATATACTTATCTTCAGCTGTATCTATAGGGAGCATCACCTTCTAGATTTGCTTAAAATGTTGCTCAGTTCTTCCGAATTCACCCTAGGGAGGGCCCATTCCCCATTTCTAATAAACTCCCCCACCTTGGCATTAAAACTGAGAGGAGGAACAAGCAATGTCTGAATTTTATCTATCACAGATGTTGGAGCCCACCACTTATCCTTCCAAAAATTAGCAAGGTTGTCATTGCCAATGATCCAACACTCACGCTCTTCCACAAAATTCTACATCTTCTTCACACCTAAGGCAATAGAAGAAGAGCGACCTCCTTTATGGAAGCTGCAGTCCTTCTTGATAAATCGAGCCCTTAGAAAATTGCTGGCCACAGATTTTTCATTCTTGATTCACCACACTAGCTTGCTCAACGTCATCTTATTTGTGTCTCTAAGCCTCCTGATTCCCAGCCCCCTTCCTCCTTAGGCTTGCAAAGAGAGTCCCATTTCACAGTAATTTTTCTGACAGTATCCACGTCTCCTATCCAGATAAAGTTCCGCATCCACCTCTCCATCATTGCGAGAAGCGAGGAGGGCCACCAATATATAGCAAAGCTGTGGTTTGGAATGCCAGAGATAACAGAACGAACTAGCTCCGTTCTCCCTGCCATTGATAGAAGGTTGCCTTTCCAGCCAGCCAGCCGCCCCTTCACCTTATCTATCACAGGTAAAAGTGCCTCCTTCTTCACTCTACCCTTAAAAATCTCGACCCCCAAATATCAAGTAGGGAAGGAGCATATCTGAATTCCCAGAGTGTCTATTATGTTTTGCTTTCGAGTAGGAGAAATTTTGCCAAATAAGAGCTTGCTTTTTTCTAAACTAATGCACTGACCAGAGAAGTCCTGATACTGAATCAGAAATTTTTTTAAATTTCTAACATACCTTAGAGAGGCGTTGGTGAAGATGAATATGTTGTCAATGAAGAGGATATGACTAGGCATAGGAGCTCCTCTCGGTCCATTAATTGCCTTCAACTCTTTGCTTTGAACCAACCGCGACAATCCCCTAGAAAGCACTTCCTCCATAATAATAAATATCATTGGGGATATGGGGTCTCCTTGACGAAGACCACGTTCCACCCCAAAAAAACCCTGAGGGCCTCCATTCAGCAGAATTGATATTTTAGTTGAAATCATAAGCTGGTGAAGCCAACGAATTCATTGTTCAAAGAATCCAAACCTACGTGGAACTTGGAAGATGAAGTTCCAAGAAATTGTGTAGTAAGCTTTTCTGATATCTATTTTCAGACCAAGGCCGCCCCTCTAGTCGCTGAGAACATTAAATTTTCCAATCGTGGATCAATTTTCCTTTTTGGAAAGCTCCATGCTCTTCTGATATTAGTCTAGGGAGGAGAGACTCCAGGTACAGCTCCATCACTTTAAAAATTATTTTTGTAGAAAAAATTCTCCATACAAAGTGGATGGTATTTATCCAAAGTATCTGCACTGTCAACTTTGGGAATTAAAACCAAAAAATTATTGTTCACCCTGTTAGGCATAGAACTCATGCTAAAGAACTGTCTGACAACATTACACACATCGTTTTCAACCATATCCCAGCATTTTTGAAAAAATGCTCCAGAGAATCCATCGGGGCCGGGAGAGCTGTCTGGGTTAAGCTCCCACACCGCCCTCCTAATTTTCGCATTCCCTGGGAACAAGTCCAAGCTATAGCAGTCAGCTTGGTTTAAAGTCCTTGGAATACAGTCCAATAATTGCATATGATCAACAATAACTTCTCCCAGCTGATTTTGCCTTTCCCCAATATCCCCATCCGGATTTTTGAGAGATCTAATCATATTTTTATTTCTTCTCATCTTAGTAGAAAGATGAAAAAAATTAGAATTTCTGTCCCTAAAATTTAACCATCTAATTTTTGCCTTTCAGCCCATATGCGCTCATGATTCTCCAGGGTCTTGATTAAGGTCGTCTTCACATCAGCTTCCAGAGAAAAAAGGTGCTCATTCATACCCTCTCTCTCAATCTGGCCTTGAATCAGAGAAAGAGCATTCTTTGCATCATCCAGCACCTTGTCAAGATGGGGAAAGGAGGATCTCGCCTAGGTCTTTAGGACCTCTTTTAACTTCTTTAGCTTGGATGTTAGAACAAAGATGGGAGACCCCGAGATCCATTCAGACCAAGAAGACATCACCACCCTGTTGAAATCTTCGTGCTCCATCCAAAACTGATGGAAACGGAAAGGGCAGTTGTAAGGGCGCTGGCTTACCTCAGAAGATAACACCAGAGGGGTATGGCCAGAAGCTATTCTAGGCAGAACCTTCTGCGAGCAGTCTTGAAATTTAGACAACCATTCCTCATTGCAAAAGCCCCTGTCAAGCACCGCGCTAACATTTCCTGCTCTCCTATTGTTGCTCCATATATATTTCTTTCAACTGAGGGCACTTGAGCCATGAAGCAAACGTCCACCATAGCACTAAATTCCGCTGCAAATCCCATATTGAATGCACCAGGCCTGCGCTTTTCATGGGAGTATAAGATGGCATTAAAAATCGCTAATCATAGCCCAAAGAGTAGGGGAGTGAGGGGAGTCTGCAACCAAGTTCATCCAAAGAGATCTTCTCTCTGCTCTGAAGCAGCTAGCATGGCCAAATGTAACTTGCATAGGGCTGAGATCCCATTTCAGAGATATCAAAATATGCAGTTCAGAATCAGAAACCACCACAAGAATATCCATATTTCTTTTCCACATAATCCAAAGATTAGAAACTCTACCAGGTCTAGTATTATAAATGAAATTATTAAAGAAACCCAACTTATTGAAAAATAAATTCGGGAAGTCACTCACAGGCACCATCGGTTCTGCAATGCATAGAAGATTAGGATTTTTCTTCTTAATTAAATCGCTCAGGGCATGTCTACCAACCGCCTTCTTAATTCCTCTGATATTCTAGAAGAGAATCTGCATAAGATCACTTTTTTTAGGCAACTTGGTGGTCGGCTTAGCAGTCTGACCCTTCTCTGCTGCATACTTTCCCTTCCTTCTAATATCACCCTTTGTCCTGGCAATTGCATTGTCAAGTTTGACAACTTATTTGTGCTTAATTATCACTCTTCCACCCTCATTGTGGGAAGATTGCATTCCAAAGATCACATGGTCTTCACTACCCCATTGTTGACCACGGCCACTGATACCACCCCTAGCATGATGCCGACCACTGTGAATACCAGCGTACATCACTCTATTCTTTCGAGGGCGCAAGGCATGGGTTATCTGGGCCAATTCTTCAACCTCGTTCATTGCCTTACCACCCTCTAGCATTTCTTCCATTTCCTACGCAAAGGACTGTGATTCTTTCTCTAAGGAGAAGTATTTTGAATTACTTAGATCAGATCCAGACCCATACTCGGCACCCGCTACCAAGTGGGTTATCCACCATAAGAGAGTCAAAGTGGTTACCATCTTGATCGAGGGGCATAGGAATAATAATTTTTTTCATGGCTTGATCAATATCCCCAACACTATGCACCTGGGATGGGTCGGCTGGCCCATGTGGGTCATCATTGTTTTGCTCCAAATCCAAATCCAAACCATCCAGCTCATTGTCTAAGCCCAACATGATCTCTAACCCTGCATTTGCTTCCATATTTGATTCTAATTCAAAATTTGAATTAACATCTTTATTGGTCAGAAAGAAATCCACCTCAGTGTCCAAAGGCCTCCTTGATTGAGGCGTTATTGATTCCAAGGGATTTGTTTCCTTATCATATTCATCTTCCTTATCAGATTTACCGCCTCCCTGGGCAGTTACCCCACCACCGTGCACTGCCAAGCCGCCTCCATGTGTGGATGCAATGCCGATAGGCTGCTGCGATCGACGTGACGAAGAGATAGCCTCAAGAACCACCGATCCCCTTTGGCGAATCGTCAACATAAATTGCACCTGGGACACCACCATCGTCCTCTTGCCAAGCAGCCTTAGAGTCTACTAATTTTTTTCTCTCGGCAGTCTTTAATGGTGTGACCCACCTTCTTAAAGACCACACTTCCCATCGAGTCCTCATAAAATAATTTCTATTTGAACCAAAATAGATTCTCAGTCCCAGGCTTCTTTCGTTCAACCTGAATCTCATATGGCCGCACACCCCCAACTTCCATCTCGAAGAGAACAGAAGCAAAGTTACCATACATGACATTTTTCGTGCGTTGATCAAGAGCAAGAGGACGACCAACAGCTTTTGCCATGGTCAACAACACTTTTTCGTGCCAGTACTCCAGCGGCAACTCTGGAAATCTCACCCATTGAGAGCCTTATTTACAGGTTTTTCATGAATACTGATATCAAAATGCCATCGTTGAAAGTGCACCAGCTGACCTCTAACCTTCATAGGACTTCTCCTCCACATTGAAAGCATATCACTCTCAGTATCAAACTGAAAGATAGTGTAGCCCTTACCCATGGGCACCATTTTCATGATTCCCTTCAGATTCCAAGTTGCGCAAGCCTCCCTTCGAACGTCGTCCAAAGAAACATATCTAAAGTTGATTCTACCAATCAAGGTGAATCGATATCTTCCAAGCCGATTCTCATAGGCATCCTGAGGGATGATCACCTTGGTGGAATTCCCCGCATGAGCTGGACCAGGGAGTTCGCTAACCTTAGGGAAAGAACTTCTGACAGCTTTGGCATAAGATTTCTTTGGACCTGGAGCCACAGAAGGCCCCTTACTACAAGAAATGTTATAACGATGAAATCCACACCATTAGCATTCTGAGTGGGTGGAGGAACATCAGCATCCAAACCAGCACCCTCACCATCTTCCCTTCTTTCCATCCTCCAAAAATCTGTAATCAGGTTATGTTTCCCTCTATCCAGTGGCCGGCCAGTGAGGTTTTCAGAGCAAGATGCAAGCCCATCACCACTTTCTTCAGACATCTCTCCTATTCTTGTTCAAAACCCCCCACCTCCACCTTCCTTCTATCTCACTCGTCTCTGACTCTCTACAATTTTTTTTTAACCTCCATAGCCCTCTTCAGTTCTTCATCTCTCAAAACAAGACTCGCTAGATAGGGGCGAGACTTTCGGAGAGGGATAAGTCGGGTTTCTAGAAAGAGAAACCAACGCCTCCTTGCGCTCAAAGAAATTATTCTTATTCCTTTCTACCTCTGGAAGGAGAGAAACTCCTGTGGGCGAACCTCTAGCCCAACGGTTAAGTTGCATTATTGCGTAACATGATACTCATAGGTTTGAAATTTGGCAACAACCTCTCTTGCAAAGTAAAGGGTGAGCAAACCCAATGCACCAGGCTCCCCTATTAGAGGGTAAAACAATCACTCAATAAATCATGTCGATTGCTATGTAATTCTTCTTCATCTCTTGTCATCCAATTACAGTAATGGACCTCATTGTTGCAGCTCTCTCTTGTTGGGGGTATGATGTCTCGTATTCTGTTCTTGTACAAGTGGCTTGATGTGCGTAGGGAATTCTATATATATATATATATATATGTAGCAAGGGTTCTTTCTCTTTAATCAATCTAAGATAGGTGTGAGGACGAATGATTGTAATCTTATTCTCTATTGATAGTGAAACAGATGTCATCCCACTCTTCCCACTGTGGGCGTAACTAGACAATCTTTCTGACTCACATAATCCTTGTGCGTATTGTGTGATTGTGTTTTTTGCATCATTTCCCTCCCCCTCCTCTTTGTAATTGTCTGGCTCCCATTCCTCCTCCTTCTCCCTACAATGTTTGCCTTCCTTTCCTTTTCTTTTCTTTTATTAATCATCACGTGATGACATTTTTTCATCATATGACTTAGCAGATGACATGTTCATTTAAGAGAATTGGGGAATCGAAGCAGATAGACTGATTCCGATTAACTCTATATCTACTTTTACTAAGACCAATTGAGTCAGACTGGGTCCAAACACATTTGAATGATTTTGATCGAATTTGATTGACATCAACTGATTTTTTAAATAAAATTGAATCAAAATCCATAGAGATCGATCCTAAAGATTATGTTTGGTAATCAAGAAAAGAAAAGAAAAGAAAATAATAAAACAAATTTCAAATTCAAAATTTTGTTGTTGTTTTTTTTTTTTCCTCCTCTTTTATTGGGAAGTTGAACCTATTATTCGTTCTGGAAAGTTCCTTACCTTAGCCCAATCCAATGGTTAGATGTAATAGCCTGAAAGATTCTATATAATCCTCACTGTCGATGGCGGAAGAAATTTGGTCCAAGTTTAAAACCTTTTTTTAATGTAGCATGTTAGTTTATCATCTATCCACGAGAAAGCAAACTGTGCATGGTGCACCCAAAGTCCGAAATATGGGAACTTGAAATACTGTGGAAAAGAATTGCTTAAGCTTATAACCCATACCCTTCTTACGTAATCCCATCTCATTTGTCAACGTAGCATCTCCACCACACCACCTCGGGCAGAGCCGCAGAGATGTTTAATCAACTAGTCAACTCTAAATAGCTATAAGATAAAGTGATGCCCGGAGGACGGTGGTGGTGCGGTGTGCGGTGTGCGGCGGTGGTTGTCACCGTGGAGGTGGTACCGTCAATGTGCGTCAGATCTACGGTCACGTAGGGTAACGTCAGAGCAGAACCACGAGTTGGGAAAGCTTAAAGGATCTCTGGCAAAGTCGGCTTCCCACGCGGAAGAAAGTGGGGAAAGCAATGGTTAATCACGTGGCCGTGATCGTGATAATACACAACACACACCGTAACTTGTGCCTAATACCCTACGGCCTCTAAATCTAGCCCTTATGGGGTTTTAAGTGTCCTTGGTGTTCTGTGTCCTCTGGGCTCTACACACCTCTATATATGTATCTGTGGGTCTATCAACACCATTAATGGCTGATCATATATAGCTCAAGTACCCTACGTCCCTACGTGGGTCATTTCTCCACACGGCTCTTCTGTCTCTTTATATGGCATTTAATATGGTCAGAGCTCACTTGGTAAGGGTAATTTGGTCAGTTAAATTCTTAACATTCAAGTTGCAAGGTTTAGCCACGTGGATGTTCACTAGGTAGACATACCTGGGGAAAGGACCCCAAATCATAGGACATGTTGAAGGGTCACTATGAACCTATGAGACCATAAGGCCTGCTTAGCCTAATTCTTTTGTGGTGGTGTGGATTGTGTGTGAACTCACATGTCAACGATATTATGACCCAAATTTGGGATGGCTAAATCGTAGTAGCTGGTTAGGTATTCTAGCACTTTCTACCTGGTCTTGAGCCCAGAATAGATATTACGATATTGATTTTGATAGCATGAATCTTAGGACTAGTCTAATTTTATAGGCCACTAGCGTGTAATTCCAAACCCTAAGTGCTAGGACAAGTGATCAATATGGAGATGTGAATAGCATTTATACCTAAACTATTAGAAAGATACTATGCAGTGCCCTCCTTCTTCCTTAAGTCACCTTGCATTCAAAATCAGGGAAAGACTATAAAAACCCTCAAAGGCTGTGTTTGGAAGTCTAAGAGAGAGAGAGAAAGAGAGAGAGAGAGAGAGAGAGAGAGAAAGAATTTGAAGAGAAAAATATACATAAAAAAATATTAGGTAATTGTAATTTTTTTTAAAATATTATGTCTTTTGTATTTTTTTTTCTTTTCTTGGTAATTTACATAAGAGAACTTCAACTCAAACACAGAGTCCTTTATGTTAATGTAAATTGCACAAAAACTTATTGCCATTAGGGATACAATAATCGGAAGCTGATCCTACTTCTAATAGAGCCGGAGTGGTATTCGATGGATCGGGTAGCCGGGACCAATCTTATCTTGATGATCTGATCGTTTTCTATTAAAAGTTATATGTCAACATGATGGGCACATGGCTAATTCGTGGTAGGATTATCGACATTTAAACAAAAAAAAAAAAGAAGGGAAATAATCAAATCTAGTAGGAGGTGGAGAAGAAGAAAAAAGAGAAAAAGGAGGTGTATAAGGGTGGGGGAGGGAAAGTAGGAACAGGGTGTTGCAATGGGAGGAGAGAAAGGGTGGGGAGGAAAGAAGGGGAAGGGGGAGAGAAATAGATAGACAAGAAGAAAATAAAAACAAGGGGGAAAGGGAGGAAAAGTAGGGACACAAGGGTGAGTAGAAGCTAGGGGAAGGGGGAACAAAGAAGGCAAGAGCTATCGTAGGGGAGAACAAAGAGGGGAGGGAGAGAGAAACAAAGAGGGGGAGGGGGAGGG
>NC_056563.1:6540937-6542697 GCF_013358625.1 Macadamia integrifolia | reverse complement strand
TAATTAACAAATTTTGACTTGAATGCCATTCTCACATGTTATCATGTATTGGTACTACTCCTAGATTAGCCATAATGTGTTAATTCTTCATTTTATATGTTCTACTTTCATCATTCATCCATCTCAAATTTTTATTTCAAGTACAATAAGTTTGTTCATATGTCATTTCTTAATTGCCCAATATTCAATTCCATACATCACTATTGGTCATATAATAGTGCTATAAAAAATTTCTTTAAGTATTAAAAAAATACGTCAATCGCACAACACTTCGGATATACTCTTCGATTTCATCCACCATAATCTAATTCTTTCTGGAACATCATTCTCTTTTGCGCCATCTTTATTTATGAATGACCGAACTTAACTCTACAATATTCATCTTGTCGTGTCTTAAAAAAAGCACCTTCATTTTTACAACCTCCCTTTCAGTCTTATTATTAATCAAGTTACACCCTATACTCATATTTTGTTCTACTTTATCATTAAAAAAAAATTAAAAATTATTCCAATGTTGATCTCGACATTTCTAATTTTGCATTTTATCCCTATTTTTGTTTTATCCAATTCAAAACCACACCATCAACAAAAAAAGTATACAAAGGGATCTGATCTTGAATGTCTATATAATCAACTTGTCCATTACCACCACAAATAAGTATGAATTCAAAATTAATCCTTGATATAATCTAATGGTAGTTATCTACTTACACATTTCTTACACTTACACTATGACTTCTACGTACCTTGGAGTAGCGTTTGGGTGTAGAGAACAGTGATTGGTAGTGCTCTTTCTCCCTATTTTATAATATTAAAATTCCCTTATTAGTTCACAATGTATTACATGTAATTTACATTAAATTAAATAAAAGAAAAAGATTGACGAGGACATCTATGCAACTTCAAATAGGACCCTTCAACGTCAACCCTATATAGTTGAGTTTTTGTTTTCCTCCGTTTCTCCTCCACCTAACGCAGATAACTAAGGAAGGATGTAAATGGATATTCATCCAAAAGAAAAACCAATTAGTGTTCATATACACTTAGGAAATTACTTGTATTCAAAAAATCAATACCCGAAACTGTTCAAATCTGTTTGGAAGCTAATCGAAACCTAACGCTAATAGTACTATATCTAATTCTTATTCGATCCGTTTACATATCTCTCTCACCTACTTTGCTCTAAATGACTATCTAATCAATGCATTAGTCCTCTCTTTAGTATCCTTGTGGTATTACTGTATTACCCAAAAGCCAATTCTCATATTAATGTACGTTTCCCAAGAAATCAGTTTCTGGGCATTTTGGCTTCGCCCCATAAGAGGTCGTCTCTATGCCCCACCTCCCCCTCCCATCTTAGAGTTGTAGTATTGTTTTACCTTTCTGGCAACTAAATGGTGCCGGCCGGAAATTCTATCTCCTATAAGCAGAAGAAGTCATCAGGAACAACTCTTCTATCACAAATGCTTCCTTTATTTTTATTCCCCCATTAATATCAAATGCCAACCCCACAACAGATAAAAAGTAACATACATTTATCAACCCCCACCCCCCTCTCTCTCTATAAAGAAATTAACAAAGGAGGAACATTGTCGGTGAATGAGTTGTGAATTGAAGACTTGCAGTGGATAGGTCATGTTGATAATATTCTGTTTGTTCTTGGAGTTTTAAACTCTCTCTCTCTCTCTCTCTCTCTCTCTCTCTCTCTTATTTCTAGATGGATTTGAGGAGGGTTTTTTTTTCTTTGGGGGGGGGGGGGG
>NC_056563.1:6525033-6539744 GCF_013358625.1 Macadamia integrifolia | reverse complement strand
TAAACTATCTATATACTAAAAAAATATGAAAAGGAGGTTTATTTTCTGTATAAACCCCTCAATAATGTTTAAAACTAAGCATACAAAAGTATAAAAAATCCTTTAGCAATGTTAAATTGCCTTAAAATTCATTCACGAAATTCAAATGGTTATCCTGTTTAAGAAAAGGAGAAAGAAAAAAAGTTCCCTCGAACTATTTTAGAAGTTTAAAAAAAAAAAAAAAAAAGAACTATTAATGTTAGCAAGGTGAAGTAAAAATCTTTGTCCTCCTTTTTCCACTGAAAACCAAATAACGGTGTACCCTAAACCCACAAAAAATAAAAAAACCATCATTGAAAATAAGGAAAAAAATTACTATATCTAGTAAGTGTTTCTATTAAGACAGTTTTTCAATTAGTAATGATGATATGAAAAGTTTTCCCTTCTGTTTTCCTAAAATTAACACAGTACACATGCACACTAGCACAATTTTCAACGTTATTCATGATGCATAGGAAAAACTGAGAGTTGAGTAAGGGGGTTGGGTGGAGTTTTGAAGTTTAGATTTACTGTAAGAACAATCATTTGATCCAACATATAAAAATTCAACATCTAGCTCACCTCATGTCATTATAAAGGTGAAAAGAGATACATTTGAAAGCAAAAGGAAATGTGTTGAATCTTCAAATATATATGACCGTAAAGGCAACAAATCTAATCCTAGGGTTCTATGGCTGAAAAGATTTGGATGTGCACCCGAAACACATAGGCAGACATATCTAGATCCTCCCAACTCCAATCAGAAGCCATACCCAAAACATTACCGAGGATCTTTTTCTTGGGTTTACAGTTTACTAGTGGGAAAATTTTGGGCCCCACAATCACATGACTTGTCAATTAACGATAAAAAGGAATGGGGTATACATGTAAGGTTTAGAGTTCGATGGTGAAGGTTGGTTTTGTTACTAACGTCGTTCCCTTTCTTGCCACTAGAAATGCATGGATGGGCGTCAGGTGGATCGATGTGATTAATGATTCCCATCACTACCCACACCTCAAATTTTAGTTTGAATCAAATTCCAGAATGCAAGAAACTTATCAAGATTACAAGAATGCCATCTCATTGTATAAAAAGCTAATGGTATTTTTATAATCTTATTATGCTCCATTCTTAAGCTTACTTTCTTCTCCTTTTTACCATCATCTTTTTCATAGATTCAGTTCTTCTCCAATTAATTGGGTATTCAATTAGTGATTCAAGGATCGAAAGGGTTCAGACATACATCTCAACACTCAAGACACGTATCCTAATCATGAACATGTATCCCCACGAGATCCAAGGGCTGGGAGGTAGGTTTGTAAACTAATCTCAACTTTTTTTTTTTGGTAGAATCTAAACTTCCTTGATACAGTTAGATATCAGATATCGCCCGATACAGGCAATCCTATTCCTATATATCAATAACTAGATATTTAGAAACCAAAAATAAAAGAAAAACAAGTGCCAAATTTACAGACCACGATGATGCCACGTGGCTCACGAACCCTTTCCTTCCAACTCTTAACTTCAAAAGTAGTCAAAAGCCGTCTTACATGTCATCGACTCCGACGACGATGTCGTCTTAGATCGCCGGAGACCATTGATCTCCGGCGGCATAGACGACCTGACAAGAGCAAAGTTAATATCCTTGAAGAAAGGATGCGTCTTCACCTCAGCAGCCCCTCTTTTTGAACCAAGCCTCTGATCCGGATCTTTGACCAGCAACCTCGAGATGAGATCTCGAGCGTACATTTCTGACCCACTCGACGGTGATCCCGTTGGGAAAGCCAAGGGCTTTTTTAATATGTTTCGCAGCGTTGCCTCGTTGTTGTCACCCGAGAAAGGCGTACGGCCGTATATAAGCTCGTAGATGAAGATCCCCAGGGCCCACCAGTCAACAGCGTTACCGTGTGATTTACCAGAAGCAACCTCAGGTGAGACATACTCGTGGGTCCCAACGAAGGAACATGACCGGGCGGTCACCGGCTCGGCGACGAACTGCCTAGTCGTCGCCACCGTCCGTACCTTCCGTGACCGGAAGAGCCATTTCGGAAGGCACCAAAGTGAGGAAACTTTACGTGCACGGCCGGTTGACGGGAGGTCAGCCGAAGATGAGAGAGTGGTGGTGGGGTCAGGGGAGGAAGACGAGTCAGGGGATTCAACGGCTGGAATTGCATCGGAGCAGAGTGAGAGGTCAAAATCTGATAGCATGATGTGACCGTCCGATCTGATTAACACGTTCTCGGGCTTTAGGTCTCTGTAGATGATTCCCAGCATGTGAAGGTACTCCAAGGCTAATAGAACCTCCGCCGCGTAAAACCTGTAAATCCCAAGTATCGAACCAGAATTAGTTGCAGGACTCGACCGAGTTGACTCAGAAAATCATCAGACCAAACAAGGATAAATATCAGCAAAAATAGCAAACTTTTCGGCGGGAAAATCTCTGAGAATCTTCGAAATAAATGCCAAGACAAGGAAATATTTCAGAAAAAAATGAGAAATAAAAACGAAAGTTTCCATTAATGGAGAACGGCTGAGCATGAAGCAGAGGAAGGGCGGTTCTGGGTTGAGTATTTGGTACTTGTTTACTATATTATGCTTTTGGTGAATCGATAAAGATGGGTTTTCCAGTATTTATTTCGAAGAAAAAGCCAAAGTTTCAGGGGAAGTGGAGAACATAACAGAGAAAATTTTCATATTCTGTCAATCAATACCGAAAAGAATGTGAAAATATTCTGGAAAAAAAGAAAAGGGTTAATGGTTTGACGTTTTTAACTGTAAAAGAATGTAGCTTTTTTTGAATTTTTAATAATATCCCTGTACTGAATCGAGCAGCAGACAATGTATCTTTTTAATACTCAGAGAAAACAGGAACAGAATATCAACAAAATAACATTTCTTGAAGAAGCGTCAAACGTTTAATGTGATTTTCCCAGAAAAAAGGAAAAAAAAATTAATTTTTTGAAAAGAGGAAAAGAGAAAAAGGAAATTTCCATTGACGTTACCTTGCAGACCTCAACGAGAAACGTTTCCCAGACTGTCTGTGTCTGAGAGTATGCAAATCACCACCAGAGCAATACTCCATTACTACGCAAGAGTAATGGGAAGCATCGAATTCAGCGTAAAGGGTCGGCAAGAAAGGATGATCCAACATCTTCAAAATCCTCTTCTCAGTCTCAGACCTCTCAATTTTTTTCTTCAATGCCAGAGCTTCTTTATCCACCACTTTCATGGCGTAAAAACAGCTCCCTTGGTCTCTGAGACGGCAGAGATAAACTTTCCCAAGGTCGCCGCTCCCAATACGACGAACAAGCTTGAAATCTCTGTAGTTTAACCCTTCTTTTCTGCCGTAAGAAGCGAACCGTATGGCTTCCCAAGCAGAATCAGAAGACCTATGAGGCTTCAAGTTGAGATTCTCGGGGGACTGAGATGGTGTCTTCGAAGGGATTTCAAGAACATCAAATGAAATACGACTAAAACTACTGCAACTCTCGCTACCCATCGAGCTTTGACTAGAATTAAGAGTTTCGAAACCGATCTCACTGTCTGACTCTGGGAGAAACTCTAACATTTTAGGAACGAAAACTTCAAAAACGAACTCTTCTACGACTTCCAGACTCAAAAGGACCTAATACAAAGCAGAGCTACTAGAATCTAAGATACTCTAAGCTCAAAGATATTCAGAAACAGAGTATTTCAAGGGAT
This sequence comes from Macadamia integrifolia, assembly GCF_013358625.1. NCBI lineage: Eukaryota > Viridiplantae > Streptophyta > Magnoliopsida > Proteales > Proteaceae > Macadamia > Macadamia integrifolia. The sequence continues at coordinate 6,536,020 of NC_056563.1, read as the reverse complement.
TTAAGCATTTCCTCCGCTCGTTCGAAAAAAAAAAAATCATGAGGATCGCGACAGTACAAGCAGGGAAAATACCACGACAAAAGCCAAAAGAAAAGACCTCTGATTCTCCGAAAGAAGTGAAGAATCGTTAATTCGAATTGGGAATTCCCGTCTCCACCAATAAAATCCAATCAAGATCCGTTTACAGAAAACGAACCATCAAAGACCCAAGACTAAGTCGCTTTCTGAACGAAAAACGCATCCCCGCGAACATCGTCTGCACCGCCATTAGAGCCATCTTCTTCACATCGACTGCTCATTCTCAGTGAGGAATCACAGCTTTTCTCTGCATCAAAAGAGATAATAAGGCTCGCCTAGTCTCTCTCCCTGTGTCTCACTTCGTTTTCCAAATCAGCTTTCGTTTCCTCCGGATTTTTTGTTATAAAATAACGGTGGTGGGTACTTATATACGCCGTGTATATAACAGGGAGGATAGGATTAGATAGCCTTAACCATGGTTAAAAGCAAAACTAGTTCACCATGGTTAAATTGACACGTGAGTGACAATCTCTCGCTCGTGTGCTGGTGGAAGAGCTACAGTACTACCTGTACTACTGAGACTACTACAGTGGATACAGTTTTTTTTCATTTCTGATGACGTGGATTGTACACGTGGCGGATTGGTCGGGCGTTTGCTGCAGTAACATATCACGAGTGCTTCGGATTCTTCAAAATAATATGACGGTAGATAGGGAATACGGAAGGAAGCTACATCGGGCTTTTTGCGTAATTATCGAAAACTTTAGGGGCTAATTAATTAGTTTTTCTCTCAATCTCTCTCCAGAGTCCAGAGATGTAAACAGATCGGATAGGAATAGATGCATTCGGATCCGGATATCCCTTGATGGATATTACAATCAATAAACAGACACTAATGGGAATCGAATTTGGATATTTTTAATATCTGTTTACATATTTTTAATTTGAGTAATCTCGACCTTCTTCCCGTGAAAAAAAAAAAAAAAAAGATTTACTCTCAATCAATGTCTCTCAATTATGGTTTTAAGTATCAATCTTGTATTGGCCTTATCGATCATATCAGATTGGTATCAGCTGAGATCGAGCTCTGACCTCTGACCCCTGACCAATCTGGATCGGTGTTCCGCATCATTTCAGGGGTAAAATGTTAAAAAAAATAGTACTTATTTTTTTTTTTAAAGCAAGGATAAACTAGACCGATATCCGGAATAGTATCGGATCTGTATCGATAGATACCGATACTGATACCATCCCCTAAATCCTAACTCTCTATTGTCTGAATTCTTTTTTCTCATTCTCTAGAATCTATCGAATCTTCAAGAATCTTTAAGAAGATTAATTATTTAATTGTTTATTATTAATTGATTGATTAATATTTATTCAAATCAGATAGATTATGTTTCGGATTATTCGAATTCAAACTTAAATACCTTTTGATTGGATTATAGTCTTGAAAATCAGATCGGATCAATCAGGATCTCTTGGATTGGATTTGTATCGATCAACAATCTTGACCTATTCAATACTGACTCACTAGCAAAGTATAAAGGTAAAATGATACCAATTATAAAAAAGGAAAACAAAAAACAGGATAAATCCGTTCAATCCACTACAACGGTTGAGGTTGATCCCAAGTTTTAAAACCTTGGACTAAATATGGATTGATACCTCTTTTAACAGATATGTGTAAATCAAATTAGAATTTTTAACTATCCATTTACATCCCTTAAATGATTAATCAGCCATGGACCCCACAACTCCCTCCTTTATTTTTGCATCACCAGTTATTTCAAGCGATTGCAGAAGAGAGTGAGAGGAGAGTGCCATTGGGGATGAGTCCAACAAATTAAAGGAAAGGTACCCCGACAGTAGGGGTACTATTTTTAGAGTGGATTATTAGTTCATGTGAGTTTCCTTTGGACGCTATAGTGATTGAGATGAGATGGAAAGTGATAAGAAAGAGACCCAAGAGACTGAGTGGGGCTATGTTTGTCTCGTGAAAAGGAAGCCAAAAGTGCATTAAGTGGAGCCATATGCATTAGGACCAACTCAAATCTCTCAAAAAGGAAGGCTAAGTTCTCCTCATTTAAGCACTTGTTTGTCTGATCCGAGACAAACCGAGAAATCCAATATATATGAATCCATATAATGGACCTGCCAGGACTAATAAATAGCAGGACCAAAACACTTGTAACAAAATGGACCCAAATTTGTCTCTCATAGAATATTTTCTCTGGGCCAGTTGTGAGAGAATATAGACAATTTTTTTTTAGAATTTTATATATTTGTTGGAATTTCGTGCATGTAGTTTTGACAGATAAGAAGGCACTGAGACCCTTTTTTTTTTTAAAGTTTGTGATTGGATCGGAATTTGGAATTAGAATATGGTTTTCTCCAACCATGTGTAAGAACCAAACCAAGGGTTGGCCCATAAGTGGACATCCTTGTGTGAAACCATTTGGATTAGTTGAATTAAAATATAGAAAGAGATGTTTGAACCTGGTTCAATGTTTTTTCAGTACTTCATTAACTAGAAAATTAGGTTTGAACTTTGACTGTATGGTTTGGCACTTTAGGTTTCAAATGTGGATTTTTTTTTTCTAATACAATAAATCTGAATTATATATAGTAATTATATGGAACTAGTGATATCATAATAATATTATATTGTATAAGTTTTATTGCCAATAATTACTAGTATTATAGCATTACTTTATTACAAAATGTTTTCAACTTTTATATTGTTAATACCATAGGATATCATTAGGTTAAATTATGCTTCCATGGTATGATCCGATCCACGATGACTCGATGGATCAACTCAACTTGGAGAAATATTTATATGTACTATATCGTGTTGTTGAGCAAGTAATGCGAAATTTAGGGTTCTTTCATGTTAGGATTTCTGGACGAGTTTTCTTGTCGCGGTTTGGGTGTTCTTGAAAGATCTCCATTGTAACCTCTTTTCTACATAGTGAATCTTCCTTTTCTTCACCCAACGACGTAACACACCATATCGACATGTGAACCTCTTTAAGTCTGTATCATCTTGTGTGAATCGATATTTATTTTCTTCGTATTTGTTAATGTTTCTTCTAATATCACATTTAATAGGGTTATTTTTAACATCATACATGCAACTACTAAAATGAGCGTCAAATATTTTCTGATCAACAGTTATGATGTCCATCCAAAATGAGTAATCTTATCGACACTACCACCTCCCATCTTAATTTGCTAGAACTCCCCTTATGTTGAACGTTAGGCCAACCCTAAGAGCTAAGGTTGTTATGAAGGTGCCCTAATTTTGAACATTAGTTAATTGGAAGGGTTGTTTTCTTGGTCATTTCCCAAGAAAAAGCAAAGGAGAAGGAAAAGTAGCATAGGAAGGCCCATAAAATGGGATTTGAAAGACAATGGGCCCTCATTACGTTTTGCTTAAGAAAAGTGAACCATTGAGTTTAATTTTCATATGCTATAAAAAATTTCAAGTTTAAGTAATAGCACAACCTAGGAATTGATTTGATTGATGCACATGATAAAGGAGACAAAGAAACAATTACTTTAATCATCAATCAACACTTTTTATCATTAATTGATTCAATTTCTTTAGAAAACATGTTGCCTAATGAACCTAATAAAAATTTGATTAAAAACCTTCAAAATTTTGATAAAGAAAGATTGAAGCAATTAGTAACAATCATAAAAAAAAAAAATAATAATAAATAAATAAATAAAAATTCATTCGAAGAGTTTAGGGTATGAGCTTATAGATCAAAGGAAGACAGCTCTAGAGTAAATTCAAAAAAAGATCGCTAGTTAATTCGAATTTTTTACCCCACATCTTCTTGAAACAATAGTAGTTTTAGACTTGTTGCAGATGTAGTATTGTAATAAATATGGTCTCATGGGTCTCTTGCTTGACCTAGTGGAAAAAGATTATGTGAAACATAAGCTATAGATAACTCCTCATCACATCAGTAAAATTAATAAAATATTTATATAAGGAGGCATTGCCTATCCCTCGTGTTCAAAGAGTCTTTTCTCTAATATAATATATATAATATATGTTCCTTATATTTGGCTCACTTCCTCATCTCCAAATTTCAAATATGGATTAGAAGGAAAAAAAAAAAAAAGGTTGAAACAAAAGCAAAAGAGAATTATTTGCACAAACAATTATGTACCCTTCTGTCCTTGGATTTAACAAGTCCCATAAAGGCAACAGAAGATGAGCAATGCAAATGATAAAGGTATGATAAGAAGAAGAAATAAATCATAGAGAATAACTTTTCAATTTCTTGAAACGTAAGAAAGATTTGGAAAAGGTTGGAAAAGCTAGAAAACACTATCCAATATTCGCGCTGTTTTGATAGGGAGACAAACGGACAAAATATGTCATATCGACAAACCCTTTCCCCACATAACCTAAACCATATGAAACTGTTTAGTTGAAAACCATGACATCTATAATGTATTCTCAATATTTATATTTATATAATAAGATCTTACTATTGGCACTAAAACTTAGATGGATCAACCAAATATAGAATATAATAAGACCTAGAAAACTTCTAATTGGGTAAGGGCCTTCCCCCTACTTATAAGGCTCCACAGCCGCCAACTTGTAACATGGGGGACCCAACACCTAATATGGAGCAGTCAGATCCGAGATCAGTCATTGGGTATGAAATTTTTTTTTATATAATTCATTAATAGAAGTTTATCCAAATCAGATTCATAATTGGGGCCATTTGGGTATTTGTAGGTTGGGTTTATTAGGGATATGCATCAATTCTCCAATTGATGCTCAAAATGTGTTGAGGTCCTATGCAAAAATAATTAATTACACATCGGATTTAAATAGACTAATATAAAAACTTAACTTTTCTTTTTTTAATTATTAAATTTTAATGAGTGAGTTTTTAACAAATACCTACTAAAATGCCAGTGTGAATAAAGAATTGTACCTAGAGCTTCAACATATCATATCTAAGATTCATTAGAGATAGGGTGCTTAGCTTGGAACTAAGAAATCCAAAGAGACATTGGAGCAACATAATCATGTAGGAGTTTGAGTTGGGGCTCAGCTAGAGAGATCTTCCTTGGTGGAAGTGGGGATTTGGACTCACATGGATGATCAAAACAGTGTGATTTGTAGAGTTCCTTCGAGACAAATTCCTTCATTTTTGTGACTAGTATCAAGAAAATGCATAACTAGATTTTGCCTAACATGGGTCGTCCATCAAAATATTTAGATGAGTTGGAACAGTTGCAGAAATGCAGTTTAATGGCTGTTTTATCTTTTTTTTTTTTTGATGATGGATCTCTTATTTTATTACTAACATATAACGTGCAACACATGTGTCCATAAAGAGAGAACTCATAAAGGTTATGTATAGTCTTTTACGATAACTCTTAAGGGAGGAAGAACAATGAGTTGGTGATTTATTGTTACAATTGAACTTTTAGAACACATGATTTTTTTTTTCTCCTCGAGAATTAGTTGAGGTGCACATAAGCTAGCTCGGATACCTTGGTTAACCTCTCCCTCGGAAAAAAAAAAGAAGAAGAAGAAAAAACATATGATTTTTATCATAAAAACCACCACGTCTTGACGGTGGTCTGAAATATCATTCCTTGACTGATGGAGATCCTGTTAGATACACTCTTCACTCTCCTCCTCGTGGTTGAGAAAAATGTGGTCTAAATTTTAATTTGAGAAAAGGACCTTGATATGCATAAAGTTGGATCACTAATGAATATTCAACACGTGCCAAAGGATCATACCAAATTAAGAAACAGTCGAGATCCTCCCACGTTTTAAGGAATGCAGAGTCTCCATCATAGGGGTGTCAATCCTGAGCCTGCACCGATAGGCCCAATCTTAAGCCCGACACGTTTATTAAATGGGCATTTACGGTGCAGGCTACTAGCCTGTCAGGTGTCTGATCGGCCCGACTTATTTAAGAAGCCCGCTTGAACCGAGCCATTTAGCCCGACCGACTCGACCCCTTTAAAACTACCTAAATACCTACTTTACCACTACTAATACAAAAAAATAGCAAAGACTTTGTAATAAAAAAATCTATGATAGATGATGTTGAACACGGTATTACATCCAACTTTGTAATAAAATAAAATAGGGTCTTTTGAGATGTTTTAATAGGGAGAGAATGAAGAGTAGACTATTCTTGTGGAGAACAATCACTTTGGTACTTGTCATAATTTTTTTTTTTTTTTGTAAGAAACAACCATGATCTCATATATGATTAACTGGATAGAGTTTTTGGGTGACCTTTACTATGTTCAAATGAAAGATTTCTGGACATTTAATCCACTTAAAAAAGGATTTTAGGGGGAGCCCGTTTAGATTTAAGTAGGTCTGTAACCCATTTAAGGTAGCCCAATTAAAACTCGACATCGAACGACCCGATTACAAACTGTACCATGCACCCCAAACCTAGGCCCGTTTAAGTAAACGGGCGTTTACGGTTCAAGGGTTTCACACCGCCAAGCCGGATTAGGCCAGACCGAGACCGGCCCGGCCTGACCGATTGACACCACTACTCCAACAACAGACGAATCTTGGATTTCTTTTGATGAGACCATCTATACTATGGGCACAGAGGGGCTTTCACTTAGCGCCAAAATTAGGATTCTTCACCTCTCTCACCTATAAATAGAAAACGAGGGGCATAAGACAAGGGATCTGAAATATTTATGAGATTCCTCTTACTCAGGTTCTTCTAGATTTCAATACAAATCACTTCTGTTGCATGTAATCTAACTTAGGCATCGAAGAGTCCTCCATTGGAGTACACTCCAGCCCTCTCTACCATCTTATTTGCATTTTCATATTTGCAAGTGACCAGGTAACTGAATGGCATAGTTTTCCACTACAACAGATCTCTAGGGAGCACTTCGGAAGGCACTCATGGGTAAACCTAAAATGCCAAATGAAAAAGAACTCTCGGCTTGAATGGGAGTTGGATATAGCTAAAGAAGAGCTTGAATGGTAATTATATATAGATGAAAAACTTACTCACCTTAACCTTATGATGAGGAGTTTTTATTTTTTTGCTAGAAATGGTGAGGAGTTTATGTATATTTATTTATATTTGTATGAAGAATCAATTATATTTTAAATAACAGGTAAAATACAATTCATAATTGACAAAAACTTGGGTGCTATGCGCTATGAAGTGGTAGTTGGACTTGAACTCATGTTCACATGTCAAGTTTTAGCATAGATGGAGTTAAACAGGGAAATAAATCTTTGAAAATCTACTACAAAAATTGAACTTGCCTCTTCTATAAAAGTCGCCTCTATGTTAGGTTTCAACCTAAATGGTGTCAAATGGGGAAAAATCCTGGAAAATCTACTATAAAAAATGAACTCACTTCTCCTATAAAGTTCACCTTTGTTAACATGTCATGTTTGAGATGTCATTGAACAGGGAAATAAATCTTGAAAATCTATTAAGAAAAATGAAACTTTTGAAAATTAATTGAAAAAAAAAAGATATTTTGAAATATTAGAAAACTGCCAATACATGGCATATGCATATGATTGAATTTGGGTTCAAAATCTATCATATAAACGATAAATATTATGTAACAAAGGCCTTTGAATGCTCTAGTATGGAATGTTGATTTGATTTTCAGATTTAAGGAAGTAAAAGAATCAAGCATAAATGAAATATGACTCTAAAAGAAGTGGTGAAGATAGCATAACTTAGGACCGGAAACAAGTATGATTTTGAATAGAGTTTAATGGAGTAAAAAAAAAAAAATAAAAATCCATGCAGCTGACCCCATTTAGTTTGATTAAGATCATGGTTTAAAGTATCTCCGATACCGATACGATACCCTCCGATACGTATCTTAAATTTAGTCGACCGATACGATACACACCGATACGATACATGTAATTTTTAAAATCCTTTCATATCGATATATCCTACGATACATATCGATATGCATCAATACACCACCGATTCGATACAATACGATACGATATGCACCGATACGACTCTATGGAAAATATAAAATTGGGATGAAATATACATTTCGGTATGTTTCGATACGTATTGGTGAGTATCGGCATATATCGATTGGTATGCATCGGTGAGTATTAGTATGTATCGATCAGTACGTATCGGTACATATCAGTATGTACCAATACAGTGCGCTACAGTCATATAATGACCAAGATGAGTAATTTTTCAGAAAACACAATTTTTTGATGGGTTTTTGTTCCAAAGTTGCTATCAGCCATATTTCTCTCTAACTAAAGTGGAAATCAAGGTTGGGAATAAGGATTTTACATTTATGGGACAACTACAAACCTTGAATTCTTAGTGCGATATCCTCACTTTAGTGTTTATGCATAATACTTGTTATCAATAGCTTTTTTTAACAAACTCTTTATGCAAAAGTGTTTAAAAAAATGTTTTCTATCCATTTATGTGTGTATCTTTAGCGTATCTTAGTGTATCTCTGATACGATACGATACCCTCCGATACGTATCTTAATTTTGGCCGACCGATATGACGACCAATACCGATATTTTAATCCTTGATTAAGACTGAATTGAGTTGAGATAATAAAGATCATGTCCTATCCAAATATGGTTGGATTTGCTACATATTTGTTTCTTAATGTATTTTATTTTTTGGTGGAACATATGGCTGGTTCATAAAGTACAATTAGGTAAGCCAGAATGGAAAAAGCATTCTTATATGTCCGCAGAACCTATGGGTTTATTTTTCTTATCATAATGGTATGTGTGATTGAAGTACTTTATGATTTCCACCCAAATAATTTTAATAATTAAAAAAAAAAAAAACTTTTTTTTTTGGGGGGGTGGGGAAAGGAAAGAAAAACAATCCATTAAAAAAACACACAAGGCAAATTAATATCTTGTTCACACAGCAATATATGTTTTTGTTTTTTTTTTTTTTTTAAAGGAAAATAAAGAGCTTTATTTGCTAAATATAAGATAGAACATCGATGTCATGGTTTAATGTTGAAGATGTACAACCTATTGTTCATAGCCCTTGTGGCTAAACTATGGATAATAAGGACCATATCTTGCATAGGCTTGAGTCAAAAAGTGGTTTGAAGTTATATATTATGGACATCTAACAAAAAGGCTATTGCGCTTCAACACCACGATTTCGTGCTCCCCTCAAATAATAATTCTTCTATCTCCTTATAGAGTCATTTCAAATTTCTTCTATTCTTCATCCTCCATCTATTGCCTACTTCAACCCATAGAGAAGCCCATGAGACATTATTTTTGCTTATAATGCAAGCATACCATCCAACAATATGGTAAGGCTTCTCTTATGTCGTTCAAATAATTTTAGACGCTAGTGTGCTCCACAATATGGTAAGGTTGCATGTGGGTATCAAATTTCAGAAATTATACTTTGCCTCATGAGTCATGACAAAATTAATTTGATTGATGCAAAATACTACATTTAATTTAAAGGTTGTGAAAACCTAGACAAGAATAAAATTTTGACTATCGGCAAAAGAAATAATAAGATAAAAATTATAATTGCACAATAATTTTTTGCATGTCTATCTCTCCTCAAATTCAACTTTTTTTGAATTCTTTTTTCTTGATTTCCAAACACGGCCATGAGATTCCTTTGACTCATTGTTCTTCCAGATCCTATTATAAATCACTTCTATTGCGTGGATTACTAACTTATACATTGGAGAGTCCTCTGTTGGAGCCCACTCTGGTCATCTCTATTATCTTATTTATATTTTCATATTTGCAAGTGATCAGGCAATTGAATGACACCATTTTCCATTGCAGCACACCTCAGAAGACATTCTTGAGTAACCCAAAATGCCAAATGAAAATGAACTCTCAGCTTGAATGGTAATTAGATACAGATGAAGAAGAACTTACTCACCTTAACCTTATGCTGAGGAATGTTTTTTTTTTATATATTTATTTATATTTGTATAAATAGTCAATAATATTTTGAATTTTAAAATGAAACAAAAGATAAACTACAATCCATAACAGACAAAATCTTGGATGCTATGTGATATGAAGTGGTGAACTCATGTTCACATCTCAAATTTTAGCATAGATGGAGCTAAGCAGGGAAATAAATCTTTAAAAATATACTACAAAAATAGAATTTGCCTCTTCTATAAAAGTCACATATGTTCATATATTAGGTTTCAACCTAAATGGTGTTAAATGGAAAAAAAATCTTTGAAAATCTACTATAAGAAAAATGAGCTCGCCTCTTCCATAAAGGTTACCATTGTTAACATGTTAGGTTTTAACCTAATTGACATTGAACAGAGAGATAAATCTAGAAAATCTATTAAGAAAAATGAAACTTTTGAAAACTGTTGATAACGAATAGATATCTCAAACTATTACAGAACTATCAATACATGGCAAATGCATATGATTGAATTTGGCTTCAAAATCTATCATATAGACAATGAAGATTATGCAACGGAGGCCTTTGAATACTCCAGTATAAAAGTGTGATTTGATTCAGATTTAAGGAAGTAAAATAATCAAGTATAAATGAAATATGACCCTAAAAGAAGTGGTGAAGATTTCTACGCATAATTTAGGATTGGTAACAAGTATGAATTTGAATAAAGTTGATTGGAAATAAAAACTCCATGCATCCGACCCCATTTAGTTTGATAAAGTCTGAGTTAAATTTAGACAATAAAGATTATGCCCTATTCATATATGGTTGGATTTACCACATAGTTGTTTTTTTATTTTATTTTATCTTTTGGTGGAACACATTATTGTTTCATATTTCAGAATTAGATTGATCATAATAAGAAAGGCATTCTTAGATGGCCATGTAGGGAACCTTTATGTTTATTTTTCTTGCCATAATGAAATGTGTGATTGAAGTACTCTATGATTTCCATAAAAAAAAAAAAAAAAAAAAAAAAAAAAAA
>NC_056563.1:6494581-6525013 GCF_013358625.1 Macadamia integrifolia | reverse complement strand
TTTTTAGGAAAGAAAAAATCACTCAAAAAACACAAAAAAAATCATTGAAAAAACACAAAGGCAGATTAACATCATGCCACACAATAATTTTTTATATGTCTATCTTTCCTCAATTTTAATTAAAATTTTTTTTTTTCTACTAATTTGGGAAGCAAAGGAAATGAGTGGGAAAAGGATTGCCACTCAGCCAAACAGCCAAACAGCGGATAGGTTTGTAAATGATCCATTGAGTCTACCCAGTCAAAATTCAAGGAACACACGCGGAAACCAATGTGGATTATCGTATCCAAAAGTCAGCATTGGGTCCCACAATACAATGGGCTGAAATGATGGTAACCAACAAATTTTCGACACGTGTTCAGACGTGAAAGACGTGGTACCATTACTGAGGCAGTGGTCCCCATTAAGCGCCGGCCTGAGCGCCGGACGTCGATGAACCGTACTGGGACAGGACTTAAACATCGTTGGGTCATTGTGACGTCAGCTTCCAAGAGCTATTATTATAATTTAAAAAATTTTCAATTATTTTTCAATAAATAATTAATAAGTTTAAATATTTAAGCGTTTAATTATAATGCTTCTAACTCTGATTGTTGTGACAGTCCCAGTCTAGCCTTGTAGGCCGTAGGGCCTACACTATGAATAGAAATATAGAGTACACCATTTAATAACCTTTTCAATAGGATTAAATATTAATTAAGTAATTAATATTATTGATGGTGATTAAGGAATAAGAGACATAGCTTAGTGTAGTTTAGTTAGGCTCATATGCTTGTGATCTTAGTAAATAAGAATAGAGAACAATCTCTAATACAACTATTAAATAATGAACTTTGTCAGTCATCTACCTATAATGCAAGAATTAACAACTAAATATATGTATTAATTTAGATTTTGTTGAGATCAATGTGGATTATTTTGACTCATGGTTTGCCATTTAGAGGGACATTACCGGCTTAACAACTAGAGTTTCGATCTTTAACAATATTATGTGCCACTAATATAGATTATAAAGGTTCAAATCTTTGGATTGGATTCCATTGCGTCATCAAGGAAGATAAGATTATGAACCTTAATATCTTTTTTTTTCGCTAACATTATGAACCTTAATATGCACCATCAAGTGAGAGGGCACTAATAATACTATTAAAACTTATGATTCAATGGGAAGTGGGATATTATATTATACCTATCTCATACTGGACTAATCCAATTTTTTTCATACTAAGACAAGGTTATGATCCTTTACCAAAAAAAAAAAAAAAAAAAAAAAAAGACTAGGCTATGATTAAAAAAAACCCAAGCTTCAACATGAGGATTAAATTTTCCTTCACTTAAAGAATCTTTTCATCATTAGTGATGTGATGTTATAGTTAGGTTTTGGGCAAGAGAAGACTATCCACAGACGTAGGTAGACGTAGGTACGTGCCAACGGATGCGGCCAATGGGAGAGGGTGCACAAACATCTTCAGTAAAGGGTAGTGTAAACTTTTCATACCCATGTGTCTTGGTGTAGACATAAACTAACGGATAGCGTTTTTTCTTTTTTAAATTTTCCATTCCTCATTAGTTCATCTCTTCACCAATTGTGATATGATTTTCGTGGCCTGAAAGGGTGAGAAGTTTTGGATATATATATATATATATATATATATACATTTCAGGATGTCACTGGCCTTAAATTAAGGTCATATGATTATGATGATTATATTAAAGGTTGGGACAAGGTCTTCTTATATCAGAATGATCATGGTACTCACTCTTGGTTTATCAAGTTCAACCTCCAACGCAGCTTAATAGGTGTGCCTAATTGGTTTCTTAGATGGTTCTTTAATTGGGGGCCTCCATGTCATGAGTTTCTCCCTATTGAGCTTTGTCATTCACTACGCAAATTTCAAGAGTTTAACAAGCCATTAGAACCAAGGGCACTTTATGTTCAATTCTACATCTTGTATGAAGTCCCATGGATCATACAGTGGAAGTAAGTGCTCTCTTCTGACGAATTTGAAGAATGGAACTACGTCCCGACATTAGAACGCCATTTGTCAGTTAAGTGGTGGGATAAATTTGACATTTCACCCTTAATTGGATCTAAGTTTGTGCTTAAACGAGGCACCGCTGAAGATGTTTTTCTTGCCAAAGAACACTCCTTATCCCCTCAAGAGGCTCAGTCACATTTGGCAGACATGATAACCACTGCAAATAAGAAGTATTCGTTAATATTGGCAATACAAATTCAAGAACGTATCCTTGCCGCTATTGGAATCAACCCTGAATTGGATCCTGCATCTACCTCTTCATCCTCCTCAGTACCTATAATATGGGAATAGTGGAGAGAAATTGGGGTCTTACTCTCCTGCCCATCAATTGAGCACAATTTTAATATTCTTCTAGAAAAAAAAAAAAAAAAAAAAATCATAATTTAGATGGACTATGGGATTAAGTTCTCTTTTTAACATATCAAGGAAAGAAAATTCCCTTTTCTGTTGGCTGTTGGCGTGGTGACCTTGTGATTCTAACTCCGGTGTCATCATTAAGTTTCACTCATGTTGTACTTGAAGGAAAACACCTTTTTTTCCGTGCTAATCAAAGGTTCAAACTCATCATGATGAGGAGATTTATATTTTCACTTAAGTCGATTGTTTAATGGTAAACAAATGTGGAAAATTTGTGAAGATAGGTTTCACATATTGTGGATTGGATTGGTAAGAAAAATGAAATATATAATTTTTAGTGAAATAGAATTTGGTGGAAAGAAGAGGAACTGAAGGTAAGATAAATTATATTAAAAGGAAAGAAAATAGCAGGAGAAGAATTACGGACATAAAATCAACTTTTTCGTGAATAATGTCAATTGGTAAAATTTTGGAAGTGAGTGACGTGAGAAAAAGTTGAATGCTACATCAGTAAATGATAATAATTGCATTTAATAAATTTGTCTGGTAAGTTTCTCACCCTACTTATCCAAAACTAATATTTATAGTAATTTGTGAGAAAAAAACATTTCACTTTTTTTTTTTTTACCTTTTCCACTTTTCTCCATATACAAATAGAGCCTAAGGGTGAAGAGAAATTGAGTCTTGAATTTTATGTCTAGAAAAAAGATAGTAGGTAAACCTTGGCACAACAATTAAGTTACACTATTGTAAACATTACATTCGAAACATAGAAAACATTGTATCTATAAAACATGGATAAGGCTGGTTATATTTGGATCGAAATCCTGTACTACCTCTGACATTGGCAGAGGGTAGTTTAAATAGGTTTTCTCTACAAATTGGTTTGAGGAAGAAACCAAATCCACTCCATCATTCAAAACCCCATCCCAACCAGGTTATCTCTTCTTTTTCTTCTACTTTTGCTTGAGGGTTTCTCTTCTTCTTCTTCTTCTTCTTCTTCTTCTGCTTGTGGTCAAAGGTGACAAAGCCGTAACGTTTTTCTATGTATGGACTAGTATCAGTCACTGTGTGGGGTCGGATTTGTGGTTGGGTGTTGATCGTCAAGCTGGGTTGGATGAAGACCAGTTCAGGAGTGATCCCCGAATGATAATTTTGATTTTCAATTAACTGCCTTAAAGTGTAAAGACCAGTGGACCTCTTTACAATTGGGTCATATTATGGGAGGGTTCCACTTGTATTCTATTTCAGAGTTAGTCCCTGCTCCTCATCTATATAAATGAAGCAACACTCATTAGTTGTAATTGATTAACAATTTACATAGAGAGAAGAGCAGATAAGACTAATAAGAAGAGAAAGCTTAGGAAAAAAGATTGTACCAGAAGAAAAAATCAAAGCTTGTGGAATCTTCCCAATACGAAATGGATCCAGGCATGTGTTAGTTAATATATGATTGTATTATTGTTATTATTCATTGATCCATCATATCGATCCTATAAAATATTCTTATACTTGGTATTAGAGCGGGATATGATTGGATTATTGAATAATATATTGTTCTTGTCATTCGTCTCCTCGAATCAGCTTTGTTTTTAACGATTTTATTTTTCGATCTGTGGAAGTTTTTTTGAATCTTGAGTTTACAAGTATTATTTTTCTTCCGTTGTTTTGATTTGGTTCGATAATTTTATTAAAAAACATGTTTTGATCGATCGATTATTAGTGGTAATGGCGTGAATGCACACTTCAAGGTTTATACCATGTTTTAATGGCTTAGACTCTTTTTTATTATGAGATAATCGTTTTAGCCATGGGTTTCCATGGAACCTGCAACATAGTTTTCGTTAATTTAACAACAATAAACCAACACAGGTGAACGCATGCCACTGTCGTTTTACACTTCTTGCCAATTTGTTCTTGGCACGGTACTATTGTGATCCACATGGGGTAATATAAATCTCAGTGATGGTAGAAAGTGGAATTCCGTTGGAATTCACTCTCTTTTGATATTGTGATCTAGTTTGATTTCATCCCTTAGAAACAATGATGATAATAAGAAATCATGATCCTAATCCATCATTTTTTTGTGTTGAAATTTATTGTTTATTTTTTTTTTTAAATGGAAGTCTTGTGATATGATAGATTTGTTTCTTTATTTGTTTTTTGTAATTTTGGAAAACAAAATTTCAAGTATATAGTAAGTTATACAATTGCTTAGCAAATGCAAAGTAAGACACCGTTTGATTAGTTCTGTTGTTTTTGTGTCTAGAAACAATAGAAACGGATTTCACGTTTCCGAAAACAAAGGAGAAGAACACACTTTTATATCTTCAAACTACTAGCTTCCATACAAAACGCTAGGGTGACAGCCTTATATAGACATCCGGACTTCATAACCTTTGAAATCCGTAAAGCTTATATCTTATAATACCAAAGTGCCAATAACATTATTTACATAAAGGAACAGATAATTATGACAAGCCTTACTAACTTAATAAAGTAGATATGACAACACCTAAAGATTCTTTTAATACACACCACAAAACTAAAGCATAAATGTCATTTCAATCACTAGAATAGTAGTCTGATGCATAAGTGTCAATCATGCGATTACCAAATGATCTAGCCACTTGATTCTCCCAAAACTCTTCAAACTGGTGTATGATATAAGTGATTTCTAGCAGACAGACAATAGTGGGAATGTCCCATGCAGTCTTAGTGGAGTGCAAAAGCTCTTGGGGAATCTTTTGATCATCAATATCATTAAAGGCACACATGGCATGCATCAACTGGCACCATTGTTCAGGCTCATCTGTTCTTTTATCAAAGGGGTCATCGACTGAGGTAAAGAGTGTTTCAGCCGTGGGATTGTATCGAACAAGGTTATATGGGCCTTGATGTTCATCAAATGCAGACTGGTGGAGTGGAGGTCGATGAAATAAGATGGTAACATAATGAGCACTGGATGGGAAGGATTGGAATTCACTTAACCATTCAAGATCCGTCTTGAAAAGCAGAAGGAGTTTGACCAAATATTGGGAATTAAGGCGGTCAACTCGGTATTGGGTTAAATAATGGACAAGGATTGAAATAGGGAAACAGATGGCTATCTTGTAGACTGAAAGTAAATGCCAGAAAAACACATAGAAATTTCTTTCAAAGACGACCAAGGAATCTATAGTAAAAATGGTGAGGTATGAAAAAAATGGATGGAATTTAACCTAGTCATACTGCAAACCATAATTATTCACAAGGATAGGCAAGAGACGTCTATACATATCATGGCTATAGGAAATAATAGTCTTGGTTAAAATGGATGAGAATAGTTTAGGAAGTAAGGCTTGGACCGGGAAACGAGAGGATTGGGAAGATAAGAATTCCCCAGGGGTAAGGGTGAAGATTAAGGGTAGGATGGGTGGAGACTGTTGGGGTGGTTGGGTTGGTCGTGAAAGAAAGTCTGCAAGAACATTATTGGTGCCTTTAAGATACTTGACTGTAAAAGACCATTTAGCAAACCAATCTGCCCATCGTAACAACTGAAGATGAGGAAGGGCCTTCTGTTTGAACTGCAACATCCTTGGGAAAGAAGACATATCCATCTCTATTTGAAAAGTATGACCAATTAAGTGGAACTGAAATTTCTTAATGCCTCTTTTCACAACTAGAATTTCTTTGAATGTGCTGTGGTAATTTTTTTCTGTTGGAGTGAACTGCCCACTTTTATAACTACAAACATGCCTTTGGTTGTTCAGTTCTTTAAGAAGGATTGCTCCCCAATAATGATCACTTGCGTCAGTCTGAAGAATTCACAATCCTGTGGAAGGGATTTTTAATGGTGGAAGAGATTGTGCTATCCGCTTCAATGACTGAATCACTTTTGTATGTTGAGAAGACCATGGTGGAGCATTCTTTTTCAAAAAGGCAAGTAGAAATGCTGTGAGTTGGATCCTGCTAGGAATAAATTCCAACATATAATTGACAATTCCTATAAATTGCTGCACTTACTGCTTAGTATGGAAATAGGAGTAGTGATTTTCCAATATGAGGTTGAAGCTGATACTGTCCGTCTCTAATGGTGACTCCAAGGAAATAAATTTCAGAGACACCAATTGTCAATTTCTTTGGAGAGAGCATAACTCCATGGGTTTGGACAATAGAGTAGAATTCTTGCAATAACTTGGAGCGAGAATCCATGTCTTTGGAAAAGAGAAGAATATTATCAATATAGATCAAAGCAGATTTCTTAATATGAGAGAAAATCTTCATCATAGCTCTTTGGAAGATGGATGGAGCTGTTTTCAAGCCAAAATGCATGACTTTTCATTGATAATGATGGCCAAGAATACAGAAAGCTATCTTTGGTCTATCATCTGGATAAATATCAAGTTGCCAAAAGCCTGCTTTTAGATCAAACTTTGATAAAACTCGGGCATCTGGTTATTGGGATAAAAGAACTAGCCTTATTGGTAGAGGAAACTTGTCATCTGCAAGAAAAGCATTAAGAGGTTGATAATTAATGACAAGTCTCATATTTCCATTAGTTTGCTCTGCTCTTTTGTTCACATAGAAAGTTTCACATGCCCATGCTGAGGTGGTTAGTTCAATCAACCCTTGCTGTTGGAGCTGTTGGAGTTCCTCAATAGCCAGAGCGAGATGTTTAGGATTCATCCCAGAATGGCTTGCCTTGGTGGGATTGATATCTTCATTCTTTTTAAAGGAAGCTGGATGAAGAAATCTGGATTCTACCATAATGGAAAAGAGCATTTTTACATGAATTATGTGTGATTTTCTGCACAAGAAGTGGCCATAAGATGCTCCTTGAAGGTGGACAAAGATTCTACAAGAAACAAGTTAGTAACCTATGTTCATGGAAGAAAATATTGTTTGTATCTCAATCCTGTAGGGGTCCATTTTAAGGCAGAAAGTTGACTTAAAACATCAAAACCAAGAAGAATATCCTTGGCAGAAAGGGAAGAACCTAGAACTCTATGGTTAATGACCAAAGTGGGTAATATCTTGATTTTGATGGGAGCGCGAGAGATTTTGTCAACAATAAAGGTCTATCCATTTGCAGCCCAAAATTCTTATTTGTGAGGCTTCCAATACCAAGATGGGAGGATGTTTGGATTAACAATGGTTATTGCAGATCCAGTGTCAAAGAAAGCAATTGCTTTGATAGGTCTATCATAAGCTGAAGGGACAAGGTAAGCTGGAGCAAATGGAAGATAACTGGTGTGGACTGGGGTAACTGGCAGTGCATATTTGCAGCCCGAAATTCTTATTTGTGAGGCTTCCAATACCAAGATGGGAGGATGTTTGGATTAACAATGGTTGTTGCAGATCCAGTGTCAAAGAAAGCAATTTGCTTTGATAGGTCTATCATAAGCTGAAGAGACAAGGTAAGCTGGAGCACATGGAAGATAACTGGTGTGGACTGGGGTAACTGGTGGTGCATATATTGATGGAGGAGTTGGATAAACTAAATCTAACTAGTAGAGGGGTTCAAATCCCTCGGACTCATCTTTAGAGGAGGAGGAAAAATCTTATAGATCTGAAGGTGATTCAATGGCAAAGAGAGAATCCTAAGAAAGTTCATCATCCAAAAAGTAGACTGATTCAATGTCTTCATCGAAAGAGACTTCATATGGCTCTTGGAATTGAGATAACATATGGATTAGCTTTTTCCGCTTCTTCTGATTAGGGCAATTTATTACAAAGTGCCCCTTTTTTCCACATACATAGCAACGATCACTATTCTTTTCGCGAAGCTTCTTCTTACGAAGATATTTCCATCTCTGATTCTTGTGAGAGGGTTGCCGTCCATTTTTTCCAAATCTTTTCTTGTAGGTTCAGAAATATTTGTAGTGATTTTTCTTTTTTGTGGAGCAGTCACAAGTATGTGGATCTTTGCACTTGATTTGTAAATGGGATTTATCACAAACATTCTTCAGCTTGGAGGAAAGTTTATCCCATTCCTTAAGAAACTGCTTTTGATTGCAAAACTTTCCAAGTGTAGAAAGAGCCTTTTGATAAATTTCACCAAGGGAGACGTAATCAATGGCAATACCTTGTTGTTCATATAATTTTATTGCTTCATCTCCAAGAGGTTCAGGAAGGGAACTAAGGAAGATCCGTTTGAGGATTGAGTCATCGGGTGCACCAATATGATAAAATCGGGAATACATTCGATCATAGTGTTTATCAAGATCCTTCTTTTGAAAAGAACAACACTTCATTTGGAGGAATTCTTCCTTCAGTTTGCCTTTAAGATTTTGAGGAGGACTAAGAAACTCATTGTGGAGAATAACCAAAAATTCTTCAACCGTAGGAACTTGGACTAGTTGAAGTTGTCGATATCCTCCAAGGAAAAGGAACCATTCTCTCACTCTTCCTTGTATTCTTGCCAAAAACGTTGAGATAATAGAATTTGGGGTAGCCTCTTCAACAAGTAGCTCAGAAGTGAGCCAAGCATGAAATTCTGAAATTCTATTTGGCCATTTGGTTATGGGGACATCATTAAGGGTGAAAAAATGTTTGGGATCCTGGTTATGAAAAGGATTAGGACCAACACCACTTCTTGAGTACTGTTGAGGACCCGTTGCTTCACCCTCACATTCTTCTTCATCATCACCCATGTTAGTAGCTGTAGCACCATCAGCTTGTTGCTGACAAACCATCATCGTATCTTGGGGCTCATTCAAGAAAGTAAGCCTATAATTTTTCTCATCAAAAACATCTGGACATGATAGTACTTGAGGCTGGGAAGGTTGAGAGGCTAAGGTTTTTAGGAGGGAAGAGAGGATGTTTGGGTTCTCTATAGGACCACAAGTTGGGGCTCGCTATGAGGATGACGGAGGAGGTGGAACATAGGGGATTAATGAAGGAGGGCCAGTGGAAGAAGGAGTATATGGTGGAAGGGAATATGAAAAGGGGGGTGGTCTAGATAGCTGAGTTTCTACATAGTTGGGCTTTGGCTTGGGTTTGGGTTTTAGGGTCTGCTTTAATTGGCACTACTAATCTTGGATAGCTTTTAACATGTCTATAGGAAAAGAGTTATGTGGGACAGTTGTAGGCAAAGGCCTTACATTAGGGTTAGCAATACTCATATGAGCATCATAGAAATTCTCATATGGCTTGGAAGGAGGTACAAAGTGTGTGGGGGTAAAAGTCTGAGTGGTTTGGGATAGAAGGAAAGAGGTTTGTAGAAAAGCTTGGGATGCTTGAAGGGTTCTGAGCTGGGCCTTTAAAAATCTTTTTTCCTTCTTTTTTTTCTGCTAGAAGATGATATGACTGGTTATAATCCAAAACAGTAGCCACAATTCCCAATAGTTGTTGGTGCACTTCTCCTATCTTGGTCTTTAAGTCATTTATCATCCATGAATTGGTAGAAACAGATTGTTGCAGTACTCCTTAGGATTGTTGCATCTGTTGTTGATTCTGGACAATTTACTGCAGGTACTGATTTTGAACGAAAGCATTTTCTGTTTGCCAATTCAAAGCAGCTTCTGTTGGAGAAAGAGGAGATGGTTGTCCATTGGACTGGATAACTCTGGAATGGATCTTCCATTGGTGCTATCTATGTTCATTGTCTTCAAAATCCATGTTAGATGAAAAATCTTTCTGGACAAAAGAAGAACTGGAGGCTGGTGATGATGGCGGACGAATCATATTACGGGGGAGGAGTTCTGTTGCTGTCTGAGTGGAAGGATGTCCATATTGCACAAGAAATTGGTAATTACCACTGTCCTCTTTCAAGGGACCAACAAAGAGTCTCCAAGCTCATACCTTTATCGGAGGCTTTGCTGAGAGCTTTTCTTCTTTCTAGACTTTTAGGCTTACTTCTTTCATCATCACTTTCTTTAGAGGAACAAGAGGGGCAATTACAAACATCAGACCATTTGTGTCCAGAAGCACTTTGAAACTTATAAACAGGATCTCCATGTTCAGTATAGGCTACTATGGGAACATAAAGGAGTTCTTCAGTGTGGTGTTGCTGAGGGAGAACAGGCAGGATGACTGAAACTGGAGGGGGAAAACGAATCTCAACTTGACCATCTGGTTGTCGAGAAAAGGTAGGATCTGTTGACACAAGGGGTTGAGACTGTGTCTAGTTTTGAGCTTGTATTTGCTGTTCATACATAGTAATAACTTCACAAGGTCAGATCGAGAGATCTGTCTATGAACATAAGTAACAGTAGGAGCTTACTGGGAATCAATGTTGATAAGAAGAGTATCGAAAGAATGACTTGTAACAAGGTTAAAAGCATGATTTTGAAGTCGGTAGACCATCTGATAATGAAGAGTTGCTGCCTTAGTATCAGGAGATTGTGGAGCAACTGTGATCTGAACTTGAAGTTGCAGAGCAATGGTAAGATGTGGATCACAAAGAGAAATATTATAATTTGGATAGATGGTGAAGAAAATTGTTCCTGCATTTAGTGTAGTCTGGATATCTGTGATGACAGCATGCTCAAATTTTTGAAACCGACTATCAAGAAGATCCATCATTGTAACCACTGGAAGCCCTTTTCGACCATGGAAAGAAAGGGCTAAATGGATTGCTCCAAAATGGAGGTGAGTATAGCCTTGGGCCATCGCAGTAGATTAAGAGGTAGTTCAAGAGTAAAGAATTGCTCTTATGATGTAGCAAGGATGACACACTGATCATACTGAGATGCCTGGACTAACTCTTTAGCAACAGAGGTTTTATTAGGTGCATAAATTGTAGTAATATTTTTCTTTACTATTGCAGGTTTTTTGGGAAAAACAATATAAGGATTTACTACAGGGTAATTTGTTGGATGTATATGCTGGTCTTCAGGTAGATACTGTATCTTATACAGATAATCAATTTTGCATGCATTACTGGAACGTAAAGGTAAATGTTCAGTTGAGGAAGAAGAAGTAGAAGGTCGGGATGGAGCAAAAATAGGAACTGGTAAGGATGTCATGATAGGAGAATTTCTCCTTCGAAGATATCAGTCAGACTATAACATTGGAGATTCATTAAAGTATATCAGAGAGGTGTCTGCCGAGATGATCTACACAATAATCTGCGTAGGAAACCTAATGCCAAGATGAAAAGAGCAATAACGCCATTATGGTAAAAACTCACCAAATATCTCAAGGCCAATATTCACAAGTGCAGGTTATTGGACACGAGACAAATATGTTCGTCTTCTCAGGCTATCTGACCTACTATTAATCTGCTTGTTCTGATGTGGAGGATCCGGAAGACCACCAACCACAAAACATACTTAAGCAAAGGTATAAAGAAAAAGATCCCCAATATCATAGAAAGAAAGATACCTCAAAGGAGAAGAAGAGATTTAGGCTCGAAATATGACTCTGATACCACAAAGGAGAAGAACACACTTTTATATCTTCAAACTACTAGCTTCCATACATAACGCTAGGGAGACAGCCCTTATAAAGACAACCCGGACTTCAAAGAGCACACTTTTATATCTTCAAACTATTAGCCTCGATATATAACGCTAAGGAGAAAACCCTTATATAGACATCCCGGACTTCACAACCTTTGAAATTCCGGACTTCACAACATTTGAAATCCGTAAAGCTTACATCTCATAATACCAAAGTGCCAACAACATTATTTACATAAAGGAACAGATTATTATGACAAGCCTTACTAACTTAGTAAAGTAGATATGACAACACCTAAAGTGTTTGATAAACCTGTTTCTTGAAACATTGTTTTACAGAATAAACCTGTTTTTTGAAACTTTTTTTGCAAACATAATACCACTAAAAAATCAAATAGTATCATCAGATGCCCAGAAGGGAGGGAGGGTTCGGTTGCGCTATTTAAGGTTTAAATAGTTGAGAGATTTATCGGGCATAATAACATTTTTTTCCTCTCAAATTTGTTTATAGAAATGACGAAACAAGTCCGACTTGTTTCATCAAAGTCGTTTCTAGAATTATAAATAGGCATTAATTTTGATTTATATTTCTAGAAGTTGGTAAAAAATAACAACTTTATCAAGCTATTTCTTCATTTCTGTGAACAAAAAAACGTAGAAACAACAGAAACAGAACGTTATCAAATGATGCCTAAGTTTACAACAACAAAACTGTCTTATCGTACAAGGCATTAAAGTCTTCCTTAATATCCTTTTCTTTTATTTAATGATTTAAAAGGTTTTATTTGGAATCGGTTCAATGTGAACAAAATCCAATCGACCCAAACCAATACGGTTAAAACCGAATGTAACTAACTTGGGCCGAACCAAGAGAATTTAGGCAGGTCAGACCGGTCTAGTTAGTGACCCATCGGGTTGCTGCATTGATCCGATTAGCATTGACAGATGATTTTGAACGTTACCAGACCAGTTTGATCGGGCCAGTTCTGGATTGAACCGTAGTTAAAAGAGGGAATTTGGTGTTGCGGCCAAGGCCTAACCCATGGCTGAAAGTGGTCATTGTAAGTATTACAATCGTCGTTCAGTTCACTATTTGAAAGGGAAAATTTTCACCATAAAATCTTGAAGACCGCAGATATATGGATTTTGTCATAAGAACGTAGTGGAAGAATCTGTACAATTTTTATTCAATATGATTTGACCATACATTTGTTACGTAATGGGCCTTTTAAATTCTGTTGTTTATTAGGTAACGGGCCTTCTAAATTCTGTTGTCATGGGCTGGCTTAACTCCTACACCCTTCAAGGCCTTATTAAAATCTGTTTCATGGGCTGCACTGGAACTTATGATAATGGGTTTTTTGGTCAAACTCCCTGTTTACACCATAGCAATGAGTTTTATTAAAGATCACTGTTGTAGGTGTGCTAACTATTTCCATTACAGTTTCATTGAAACTTAATTATGAAACCTACTTTAGATGACTAGTTTTTCAGGGTATGACCCGATTACTTACCCGTAGCTATATATCTTCCTTATTGGAGTGAGTTCTAATTGAAATTATAATCATCACAACTCTTTGGATGGTATCAATTATGAAACTAGCTATTGAAATTAGTAATTAACATTAAAAGATGTTAACATGCTATTGTATGATAGTTGAAATCAAGATATTACAAGGTTGATATGATCGTTGATATTATCAAATTTCCATTGTAGGGAACTTTCATAATTAGAAACTATCATAAATGGGAAGCTGATTTTTTGACATTGATGAAACTGAACATTTAAATAATAAGATAAGTGTTCACAAAACACTCACATTAATGCTTGAAAATATTTTGAAGAGCTCTTATGTCCATGACTGCCATTTTGGGATGTGCCATGTGATATCTTATTTATGGGATTATCATAATGGGTTGCTTACATGGACTTACGCTTTGAATGTTTCCATTTAATAGGCTGAAAAGTCAATAATATTATACTACACCCAAGACTGAACCCATGGGCCTTCTCTGCAATATTGTCAATGAGATTCCATGACTTGAATGATGATGCTTCCGTTCAATGTGTTAGTTTCTCGAGACATGGGACCACAGCCGGTAGTGTTTATAGATTTCTCTCGAGGAGACCATTTGATGAACGTCGTGCTCTTGCCACCACAGGTGAATCTTCCTTTGGTTGGTCCCCCTGGATCAAATAAGGGTGATATTATTGAGCTTCATGGAATCAGGAGTATCTGTCTTGCCACCATAGGTGACGAGATTTTCGAGGAAGTATTGTTTCAAGCATTTTGCTTTGCTCAGAAAGAATCCATTGCGTTGGACGATCTCACCACAGGTGTGACCCCAATGACGCAAAACCTTTCACCCAGTTCTTTTGGGTTTTCCTATTATTGTGTTATAGGAACAAGATTGGTAGAAATTTAATCATTTGCCCACTTGGTCAGATTCATTGTTATTATTAGTGGCATTGTTATGATATATGCTTTATTATGCATATTTTAGATAAACTAATTTTTTGTGTTTATCAGCTATGGCATCTCACCTTGCGTCCATCAAGGCACTCAATAGCACTAATTATGAGAAGTGGCTTGAATCCCTAAGTGTGATGCTAGCAATCATGCGTTTGGACATCGCTTTATTAACTGATGAGCCTCCCAAACCCACAGTTGAAAGTAATGTTGAAGCCAAGACACTCTTTAAGGAGTAGGAGGAATCAAACTGTTTGTGTACATTGGTTATAAGGCACACCATTGATAAGTCTATCAGAGAGAGTATAATTGAACTAAAGAAGTTCATGGATTTTCTGGCAACAGTTGCCAAGAAATTTCAGAAATTTGAAAAAGCAGAAAGGGGAACATATTTAAAGATGTTCTCAAACACTCGATATGATGATGTCAGTGGAGTTCGCAATCATATTTTGAAAATGACTAAGTATGTGAACAAGTTGTTTACTGTGAAAGTGAAAATATATGACGCTTTCCTAGCATAGTAGATTATGGAATCTCTCCCTGCCCAATTTGATTCCCTTAAGACATCTCATACTGCAAATAGCCTGGAATGAAATATTGAGCAGATGACTTTCATCCTTGTGCAAGAGGAGGAATCAAAGAAAAATAATGAGAATAATGTGAACTTGGTTACCGATGAAGCAAACAAGAATACTCAAAAAGATTATTAGAAAGGCAAGAGTCCTAAAAAGGTGATGCAGATTAATTACCAAAATATGCTTGTTTTACTAAGAATAAGCCTAAGGTTGGGTTCCATACATGTTAAGCCTTTGATCCCATGTGTTTTGAGTGCAATAGACCATTTTTATGGGTCTAAAAGGGGGACTCTAAGATTGAGTACGGGATTACTAGTTAGTTTCCATTTTCATTAGTTTTCTTTTTAGTTGGGCTTGATTTAATTTATATTAGTTTCCTTAGGAGTCAAGTTATTAATTGAATTAAGTCATTAGTAGTTAGTTTCCTTTTTCAACTAGTTTCTAATTTCAGTTAGTTTCTAATTTCAATTTTTAGTAATTATTATATTAGGAGAATATTTGGTTTCTTTTTTAGGAACCTTCTATTTTATAATTCCCTCCCCCATTAACATTATAAATAAAGAAGAGGAGGATCCTAAAAACCTAGAATGATTTTGATAAAAAAATTAATGGTTGTTGCTATTATCTTCTTCATGAAGAGTTGTCTTGTGTTTGATCAAGGCTGAAGGAATTGGTGTTTGATCCAATTGACTCTTTGCGGTGTGAAGTCCAAGAGGTCTCTTCAACTGTTCTTTTTCTTCTTCAAGTTTTCTTCTTCTTATTCTCAAGTTTATCTACAAGGCCCTTCGATTCAGGTAAGAGATCTGTTGGTTTTTTTTTCTAAATTCTGGGTTTAGAATTTTAGATTTCCATCCTGTCGCCCTTCTCTATTCTTAGAGTTGTAGCCATCTGATGGCCTTGAATTTTGGATCGAGTAATAGTCTCATCTAGAAGGAGGCTCAATACTAATCTGAGCATAATCAGACCAGTCGATTGTGAAATCTGAAAAGTCTCCTATTCTGGCCGATTATGTTTCCTGCCCAGAATTCTGATTCTCTTGGTACTATGTGTTGTTACTGGTTGTTGATCATATACTTCACTGTTTATGCTTGTTAGTTGATGAGTTCAGCCCCTAAACCCTTGGCTGTTATTCTGTTTCAGAATTTTTGAGTTGTTGAAATCGATTGCAAGTGTCATATTCTGTTATCTCGGTTTTTATTATCATACTGTGCTTGATTTATTTGGGTAATTATGGTTGTTCTTTGGTTTATAAGTTTTTGCAGTATTGGGTCTAGTTTGGTTTGTCAAATATAGTCTTACATTAAAAGGAGTTTGAAAATTTCAAAAACAATGGCCAATTTTATAAACCTAGATATGAGAATTTAAAAGAAAAGGGCGAGGGTCCAACAATTTTAAAGTACAACGCCATTACTGTAAGAAGATCGGCCATAAGAAAGTGGATTATTACAATTTCATCAACATGAAGGAAAAGGAAACTTCAACGTTGTGTGCTCAACTTCAAAAAATATTGAGGGAGCTTCAGAAATAGAAAGAGATTACGTGATGGAATGACTGCATATGTATGGAATGATGAGAGAATTTAAGTAGATTACGTAGAAGTAATTGTTTATTTTATCTATTAATTTTGTTTTTAAAATTGAATAATGTTGATTATATACCGTCACTCATATGAAAGCTCATTTCTTTTGACTTTGTTGATAGTCTTATGGTATACTAGTTTTGAATCTCGCTTGGAAAATTCAACTTCTTTTGGATGACCTTTACAAATTTATTTTTATATTAGCAAACGTCTGTACATAGCTACGTTTGCATAGATACAAATAATTTTTATTAAGGTTGAGAATAAACTTGAAAGGAACTCATATGTTTAGGGGTCTACAACGGAAGCGTGGTGGACTTATAACCCACAGGACCTAGGACCATTAGTGGATATTTTATTAATAATTATAAGAGGTCAGTTGAATATTTTAATTAAAATTTATCATATTGCCTTTTACTAAGGATAATATTATCTACTAGAATATATATTCAAGATTAGTGTGAGTAATATAATTTTCTCATTCTTTGTGTGATAATAAATTTACTAACAAATGATTGATTCTAAAGTTTTTGTAAAGAGCGTGTGACTACTATGGGGTTTACTATCGGGTTAGTTGGATCTTTTGATGTATTTTGTTAGTGGGAGTACAATTTTATTAATACAAACAGTGTTTGTTAAATTTTATTTTATTCAATAATATCTTGCTTTTATGCTTTAATATTATTGTTGCTTGATACTTTATGGCTATATTATTTCTGTGATTTATACATGTAATTGTTATCAGCCTTGAATGATAGTAGAGGCAGTATGTAGTGTTATCCTTCTCATGTGCTAGAGGTTGTTTTAGTGCATACACTATTATGTGAACTAGTAGAGTTACTCAGTTTGAGGTCTTGAGCTCGTGTATAAGGACTTATGGATCCAATCCCCATTGACTTCTTGATAAGAAGTTTAGTGCACTTCTATACGAAGTAACTAATTTTGATAGTTCTAGTGGCAGTTTGCCATGTGAAGAATGATTCTAGTGAGCTCCCAGTGTTGGAGTAACAAGTGACTTCAGTTGAAAGTCATGACTAATTTGGATTTGACATGTTCGATCACTGTGACATGCAATTTTCATACCACTACTTTACACGTTTGTGTTCTTGCTTGGTCCAAGGGTGTTATATTTTTAGGTGAGCTACTTTCAACATTTCCAATTTTGTGATAACAAATTATCTAATCCAAGGTTGAAACAATGACATGTTATTGCCCAAGTGGGAGAATGTAATGTTTTTCTATATATGGGCTAGTACCAATCATTGTGTGAGGTCGGATTAGTGGTTGGATGTTGATCGACAGGCTGGGTTGGACGAAGACCGATTCAGCAGTGATCCCCTAATGGGAATTTTGGTTTTCGGTTAATCGTCTTAAAGTGTAAAGACCAATGGACCTCTTTATAATTGGGTCCTATTATGGGAGGGTCCCACTTGTATTTTATTTTAGAGTTAGTCCCTGCTTCTCATCTATATAAAGGAAGTAATACACATTAATTGTAACCAATTGACAATTTACAAAGAGAGAGGAGCAAACAAGACTAACAAGAAGAGAAAGCTCAGGAAAGAAGATTGAATAAGATGGAAAAGCCAAAGCTTGTGAAATCTTCCCAATATGATATGGATATGGGTATGTATTAATTAGATACATGATTGTACTATTTTTGTTGTTCATTTATCCGTTATATCAATCCTATGAAATATTCTTACAAAAGCTTCTTACCATTCTCCTTTCAGCAATCCTGCTTTTTCTTCCTTTTGGTAGACAATACAAGAGAACAGAGAAAAGAATCACTCCTGCCACAGCAATGGGAACAACAATAACAACTATTTTCTTGGACAATTTTGAAAGAAAATAAATACGGAAACGATTCATGGAGATTAAAGAGCATGCACGATAAACACTACAAAGACATGTTTTAGGTATACCTGAATCAATGGCTGAAGAATAACAACTCCTTAATTCTTTTTTGTATGCTCCTTGTACAACGTGATCAATGTTGGTCTGGTCTACCCTCTTTTCTTTTTGCTTTAGATCATTAGCCTCACTTAATGAGTCAGTGATAACCATATATAGAGGTGAGGGTACGGACCGACCCTGCAAAGAAATTAGGGTTTTCTCCCCATTAAGGAAATAATACCTTAGGTCCATACATAATAATATATATTTCATACCATTAAGGTGTGCTAATAAAATATAATATCTCCATGGAGATCACTTACCATTATTGGATTTTTTCTGCATAATCCATCTATAGTCAACACCACTAAATCGATTTTGGAAACAAATCTTGGACTATGCTAGCCCACCTTATTAGAAATCTTACAATTTCCCACTTGGGCAGCATATGTCACAAGTTTTAAATTTTAAAACTTATTTAAAATGACTCTCCAGTTTAGATAAACTCAATGTGGCCACAAAAAAAACATTGTTGAATGGAGTGTACCTTAAACGAAATGCATTGGTCCGAATGAGAATTACAAATACCCAACCATATTGATCATCACATCTAAAGCAACATGAGACCAAACACGTTAAAGTGCTCATAACCTCATCGACTTGGGCTAAACAGTATGAAAGTGTGGAATGTAAATAACATGCAATAGTGATCATCATACCTATTTTCAAATTGGTCCAGGCTTGGAAACAAAATGAGCCCTATGAGACAGATACCGAAGGTCTTATTAACTACAAGCGTGTCTTAAACTCTCAAGTTTCAATCAAAGAAGCTCATTGGAACTTGGTCTGAATATCTCAATATACTAGAACCAAGCATCAAACTAAAATGAAGCTTTATTAGTGACTGGATGTGTATGTATTGACTAAAACCTCAGATACCGAATGAGGTAAATACACCACATATATAGTCTCACTTTTTTGTAGGAGGCAAATAAACAAGTGTATACACATAAACAAATGGTCATAATAAAGATGCATGTATATTCTTGAGAACAATAATAATGCATCATAAATACAAAACAAAATTCAAGTCAGATGCAGCTGAATATATGAGTAAAGCTCCCACTAATAAAATACATCAAAATATATATCAATGACAAGCTCTTGGAAATTTTTTGGAATCAAGCCCTTAGTTTGTGGATGAACAATTATTTTATCTGTAGTAATGTAGTTCTACAGAAATTTATGACTTATGAACTTACTCCCACTGATCTTTAGATAAAAAAACTAATTGACTTCTCTAATTTTTAGAACGAACTTTAGTTTGAACAAAATTAACAATCACTGGCTTAGGAGGCACATCAATTTTAGGATTAAAATTCATTATTATAATAGCCAGAGAAATATTAAAAGATTAGTTCAATTCTCAAAAATTGGAACCATTCAAAATTTTAATAGAAAATAGCTGAGAAGTCAAAACTAGTAAATATAATAATATATATTTACCAAAATATACAATATACAAGAACAAAAGGCATATTAATATCCCAACAATATAATTAAATTTGACTAATTGAGATATTAATCAGATTCATCTTAGTATTGTTTTCAATAATTGTAAGAAAACAGAAATTGGGGAAAGATTCAATGTCATCGAGATCACATTTGTGGTGGTAAGATCGCCCAACACATAGTAGAATCTTTCACATACAAAGCGAGATGTTCGAAACAATACCACTTTAAAGATTTCGTCACTTGTGGTGGCAAGATAAGAACTTTCAAAGCTATGAAGCCCAAAACGTCACCCTCACACTATCAAGAGAAACCGATCAAATGAAGACTCACCTGTGGTGGTAAGAGCACGTTATTCACCATATGGTCTCCTTGACTGCAATTCATCCTGAATTGTCTATAGTAATTTCACAATCTCAGTAACTAGCGCACTAAGTGGGAGCGTAATCACTGAAATTATGAAAACCTATAGACTTGGATTGCTACCAAATGCCCGTGGATTTAGATTTTGGTGTAAATAACAAGATGATCTATTTCAGTATTTAATTAATAAAAATATTCAACATAAGCCCACAAAAGCAACCCATTATAAACCCTAATAGTAAATATGGTGACACTATAATTTAGCAGTTATCAAAGTGAGTACATTCTTAGTATGATAGTTTTGTACTTTCAGCTATTATTATAAATAAATAAATAATCTAAATATGATATTTTCTATAATGACAACATGCTAAATATGAAAGTTCATAACATTTATTCATGATGACAAAAAACACATGAAATATGTTATTTTATCCATAATGCATTAGATATAAGAAGTTGTATACAAGTATGAACTTCCACCCAAATGACTTTAATATCTAATATAAGCATTAATCCATAAACTTTAAAGTTAATCACAATAAAGCCCTATAATTTCTTTAAATAAAAAAAGTTCATTAACTAATAGGGCACATGAATCAAATAACTTGTAGGCCAAAATAACAATAGTCCTTACAAATGAAGGTAATGTGAGCTTAGATCCATAGTAAGTATAAACAGTTCCATAGACTTTATACCATAAGCCACTAAAACTTCAATGTGCTCATTTAAATCATTTAAGTATGATATATCTATTTATTTCGATGAATTTTCAATAAAATTATACTTATCACAAGTACACATAAAATATATAAATTCAAAGAAATGTTACTTAAACAATGCACTAGTAATATATTGATTAATAATAAGGTGTCAAAACTTTTAATTAAGTGTCTCGTGATGAAAATGGATGTTATGAACGGTAAAATATAGCATTGAATAAGACATCGAAATACCCCAAGTTGACTTAAAATTCATGAAAACGACTATTATAGTATACATAATAAAACATGTATAATACATCAGTCACCCTTAATATGATAATATTTTGTTCTCCCACTAATACAAGAGAGTAAAACTAGATGATCCAATAAAAGTACCAATTATAAGAGTCATCATCAGTTTATATTAGAACTAAATCTAACTGTTGACTTGAATAAACATGGTCAAAATAGTCAACAATATAAATAGATTTCATAAGTCATTTCAATAGATTAAAATCAAAAGATTTCTGATTCCATTTACATAACTGTTTATGGTCTATACAATTATTAGACTCCAAAATTAGATTTCATTGAAACTATGATGAAAATAATTAACAAATCATCAACATGTACAAGCAACATAGAATGATCTTGTATCATAACATCTCAAATGTGAGTATAAACATCAACATTAATATTAATCTTTAGGATGTCAACTCTACCCACAAAGAATTTTCACAAAAGCCCATTTAAATAGACCACACCAATAACAAAGTTTAACTTGGTGAGATTCATGTGCATTCACTGTAATGACTATATCACTTAAGAATTATAACTGAA
Source organism: Macadamia integrifolia (assembly GCF_013358625.1). Taxonomy (NCBI): domain Eukaryota; kingdom Viridiplantae; phylum Streptophyta; class Magnoliopsida; order Proteales; family Proteaceae; genus Macadamia; species Macadamia integrifolia. The sequence continues at coordinate 6,503,291 of NC_056563.1, read as the reverse complement.
ATTGTATCCTTATCTTTTGAACAGGGATTCACTGGTCCTTTCATTTTATTGTATTAACTGTGAAAAGAATACTAAATTTTAGAAATTCAATCTCCTTTGGGTAAAAGAACTCTTAAATTAGTATCCATTTCTAACATGTGAATATTTATTCACAAACCTTAATGAAATTACCTTTGGAAAAATATTATCTTTAATGTAAAGAAATACACAATTAAAATGAATGCTCATAAACTTTGATGACATCACTTTTGTGAAATATCACTAATTTTATTGTTTTGAGGAAAATCATGGAAAAATAAGATGTGCCATTTTGGTGGATAACACACACCCTTTCATGGTTTTCAAGAAATGCTTTATGTAACCAAGCATATGTGGAAACTTACACCCAGTTTAATTTCAACATATTTCTTCATCAGAGGGTATTCCAAAAATGACATATAAACATAAAATGCTATTAATTTTCTACATATGTCATTCATAAATAACTTTCAATATCATGGTAATGATAAACCAATGCCAAAACATGCATATCGTTATTAAATAAAGACAAAACACTATAGCTGTTCCAAAACAGTTATGGAACAAGAAACATGGGTTTCATTTTCTTGTATTAAAATCAACCCAGTATATTGAGCATCCACCCACTGGTCGAATTATAAATTAAAAAAAAATATTTCATAATACATAATTCCATCCTCCCACTAGTTTGACGAGTCAAATAGAGCTTGTCAGATCAAGTCAAATTAGAGTTAAATCGGATCCTAAATGATCAACCAAAGTCAATCCGAATCAGGGTCGATCAATTGATCAATGCAAACCAATTGAACCAAAACTTATTAGATGGATTGGTTTCCTTAAGACCCATAAAGCTATTACAATACATTCTCATAGTCTAATTAACTAGGCTAGCCTGGCCTGTAAGTTCAACAAGACAAATGGTTATATTGCTCTCCCATCTCCACATGAACAATTTTGGGTATTCCACATTAAAAAAAATCGAACATATTATTGCCCATTCCAGTGAAAACCCATTCTTAGCCTCCTCTTTACCACTTTTCTAAGGTACTGTTCTACTTAGCGTGACTTGGGTCTATAATGTTGGCAAGCAATGTCAAACATAAAGCTGCTCATGCACCTTCGATCAATGGGAGGAACCTTAACATTAATTATGGCTGCAACCTACCTTCTTTCTTCTTACAATTGTAATTACAAATATACGTAGGATAGCATCAATAATAATCTTAATTCTTAAACACCATTGGCTATGGCATAGAGATATGACCTCTTAAACAAGAAAGCCACATTAACCATATAAACATTGAACATCCATTCACCAAATCAGACAACATTAGGGCATTATAACCATAACCATCACAATAATGCAATAATTCAATTGAGAATGAGAACTTTTATAATTTATGACAGATCATTATTGCAGGAAAGAATAATTCATTAATGGAGTGGTTTCTAGAAAGGAAACAAATAAAACTAATGCGATTCAAACTTCCAATGTGTTTGGCCATGAGATTTCATTAGACTTGATCGTTCTTTATTATTAATTTCAGTCAATAAGCCCATTAGGCTTTAAATAAAACTTCAAAACAACTTAGCCCATTAGGTTTTAAATAAGCTCAAAACAATTTGACTTAAGGGCAGGGGTGTAATATCACACCCATAGGAGGAAAATCCCATCATCCTCTTCTTCCTCTGCTCTTCCCAGTCGCCGTTCCTTGCAGGTCTTTTTTTTGGGATCAAATTAGTGGCCTTTAGCCTTTTATATATAACTTTTCTAAAACATAAAATACATGGGCTTAGCCCATTAGAGATAACTTAAGTATTAAAAACAAAAAACACATGGGCTTGGCCCAATTCAAGTTTAAGTTTCAAACAATATAAAAAAAAGAAATTTGACTTATATTGGTCAATATCAACTAGATCGGATCAGATGCCAATTAGAATAAATGTATATGGTAATAAAAATATTTTATTAAAATAAGGGTGAATCTATCAAATAAAATCTGATCCAGGGCAAGGTATCATGTCGATTTCTATGGTGATCGATCCAAATTCGATACCGTATATTTAAGCCAATAGCCCAATGCCTTAGTCTTTATTTCACCCTTGTGTGAAATAATTGATCTCTCACAATGACTTATTCAATACAAGGCAGGTTTTCCAAGGAAAATCCATGGAAGGAGTTAACTGATTAACTTCCTCATATTATTTTTCCTTTTAATATTATACTCGGCTATATCACCCTCTTCTTCCTGGATCTTGGTGAAGTTGTTGGCACTTAGCACATTATTGCTTTTATAACATTAGGAAGTAGTGACCACTTTAGGGTTTATTAGAGTAAGATAAGTCAAAGTATTTAATCAACCATTGCCATTACTTTTTACTAAACTAATGTAAATAAAAATTAAGCCTTTTATACGTTTCCTTCAAACAAGGAAACACGTATCAAAGATTCAATTTATTTATTTATTAATATAGAAGAGAATCTCATTCTCAAAACGAAAACAGAAGCTTAGAAAACTATAAAGTCTACAACTCATAAAACGAATAATGCAACGGCCCTAATGGTTACTGCCGGCTGCCCAATCATATCAAATAAACCCTTTAACAAGCAGCAATTATTCATTACATGATTCTCATAAAATTGTAGCCCATTGATCCATCATGAACATGCTTTGATACCATTGAAAGAAAATAAATACGGAAACAATTCATGGAAATCAATGAATATACACGATAAACACTACAAAGACATGTTTTAAGCATACCTGAATCAATGGCTGAAGAATAACAACTCCTTAATTCTTTTTCGTATAATCTTTGTACAACATGATTAATGTTGGTTCGGTCTATCCTCTTTCCCTTTTGGTTTAGGTCATTAGCCTCACTTAATGGGTCAGTGATAACTATATATAGGGGTGAGGGTAGGGACCAACTTGCAAAGAAATTAGGGTTTTTTCCTATTAAGGAAACAATACCTTAGGTCCACACATAGTAATATATATTTCACACCATTAAGGTGTGCTAATAAAATCTAATATCTTCATGGAGATCACTTACTATTATTGGATTCTTTCGGTGTACTCCATCTATAGTCAACACCACTAAATCGATTTTAGAAATAAATCTTAGACTTTGTTAACCCACATTATTGGAAATCTTACAAATATTCCTTCATTTTTTTGCATAAGAATTAAGGGGGAAATTGAGTTACCCTGTTTTAGGACATCGAAGTGAACTGAAGTCTTAATCTAATATTAGCTCCTTATAAGATAATCAAAATTGAAAGAACAGAGTAGCTTACCTGGAATAGTAGTTCTGTTACTTGGAGGCAGAGGAGAGGTAGTTCCGTTCCCCGGAGGCGGCAGAGGGAGAAGATTATGGGTAGGAGAAAGTGCTGAAGCTGTAAAGGGGAAGAAACGGTACATCTCAAACCTAATATTACAACTGGGATTGAGAATCCTTCCACCTTGCAAACCATTAAAATTATTGGGAGCTCAGCGATGATACCCACAAGGCAACTGTTACAGTCCTTCCCTGATAAATCAGGGCTACACTCAACCATACAATAGAGTATCTGAGAATTTGTGAAATTAGCTTCTTTAATAGCGAATCTCTCTAAATTGGGGGAAGCTTCAGTGGCGGCCTCGTTTATTGTATCACCAAAGAGCTTAGAAAATCGAGTTGGGTCTGAGATGTATTATTAGGGTTATACAACATGAATGAAGGGGAGGAGACAGTGGAGAAGAAGGAAAGGTAGGAGTAGCGCAACATACACTCGTTGTACCAAATATAACTAATTTTTGCCCTCTTTTTCTTTTTAGCTTCTGCACCTGCAGCGACCCTATTTACCTCGACCACATTTGCTCATACACAATTCCTCTTTTCAGTTCCAACAGCACCTACCAATCGAACCACAACACCCTTCTTTCTTCTCTCTTCTCTCTTCTCTCTTCTCTCTTCTCTCTTCCAACGCCACCTTCAACTCCAATAACTTCTACTCCAACGCCACCATTGGCCAGATTCCCGAAACCGTTTACAGCCTCTACTACTGCACAGGCTTTGTCACTTTCGATGTGTGCAGCAATTGTGTCAACTTCACTGCTGTGGATCTTCCCCATCCCAATCCACTCAAGCTCTCAAGCATGAGCAGAAAGAGGAAGAGATAACCGGGTTGGGATGAGGTTTTGAACGATGGAGTGGGTTTGGTTTCCTCCTTAAACCGGGCTGTAGAGAAAACCAATTTTCAAACCATTTTTCTTCCATCCACCGTCCACGTGTATGACGCCATGTGTTGACATCTAAACTATCCTCCACTAGCCTCTGTCAGTGTCAGAGGCAGTAGAGGATTTCGATCCTTTATATTTGCCCTCTCAAATCCTACGGTTGTGGGAGTGTCATGCACTACGATGCTCTTTCTACTGGGCCGAAAGTTTCAATTGGTGGGAGAAGGGGATGTTATGTCCCCTTTGTTTTCTTCAATAAATGGGTAAAAGATGGACCTTGAATAGGATCACATGGTTGATCAACAAACAAGGGAGGATGGGTCTCTTCTCTACAACTATGCTGAATATTTTTATCCAACTTCTTAAACACCCCCCCCCCCCTTAAATTAAAACAAAAAGAAAAAAAAAACATAATAGAAAGAAATTAAATAAAATAAAAATTCCAACTTAATTTCTCAAGTCCCATCTCACCTGACTGACTCTTCAAACTTTCCTCTTCAGGAGGTGGGTTTTTCGTGTGATTTTTTATTTATTATTTCCACTCCACTTGCCTTGACCATGTGGACCCTCTAATGGCAATGCAAGGAATGGTATCTCATTCGTGTGGTATGGGGATTCCCCCACACTAGCAGCGTGGGGAATCATCTCTCATTAAAATATTATGATATATATGCGGGTCTTCCGTATTATCAGACTATTCCTTGATGAGTTACTCGGTGATGTTATGGAACTTATTTTGGCCAAGAACCTGAGATGCCCATGTATTTAGTTGGGGCAAAAATTTGCAAGCCCAAATGCTTTAGTGGGCTGGTTGTACCAGATCTTATGGGTTTATGGTTGACACAATTAGAGGCCTTTGTAACTCGGGACAGGCTGCTGTGGGTGGACAAGGGGTGTCAATTTGGCCCGATTTACCCGAACCTGCCCTGAGTCTGAACATGGCCTGGACTGGGCAATAACTGTTGGGATCATGCATGGTGTTCCTTCATCCATGATCTAACAACTGGATATGCCTCAATTGAAGATTGACTTCCCTATCTCCTTAAGCTGAGTAAGGTTGAGAACTAACACCTCCTTCTATATCAATTGCAGCAATCACTAAGGCACTGTTTGACAACGTTCCGTTTCTGCCGTTTTTGTATTTTCTCGTCCTCAGAAATGGAAAAGCAGTCTAAAAAACGTTTGAGAAAGTTGTTCTTGTTTCACTCATCTCTAGAAACATAAATCAAAATATATGCCTATTTACAATTCTAGAAAAGACCCTGACGAAACAAATCGGATTTGTTTCATCGTTTCTAGAAACAAATTTGAGAGAGAAAAAAAAAAAGCTGTTGTGCCTAGTAAATCTCTCAACTATTTAAATATAAAAAGAGGCAACTGAACCCTCTCTCCATTTGGGGCATCCGATGATACTATTGGGGTTTTTAGTGACATTATATCTGCAAAAAAGTTTCGAGAAACAGGTTTATCAAATACAAAAAAATCCGTTTTTATTTTCAGAAATGTGAAAAATCGTTTATGCTTAGAAACAGCAGACATGTTATCAAAATCAACTAGAATCAGTGCACAAAAATAGAAAAGATGGAGCTCCTATTATTTGGGTCTGGACTGAGTTAAGAGATCTTAGGATAGAGTTGGTGTTTCAAGAAATCTGCCCAAACCAGCCCACTGACGCCCGTAATGTTTATATGGTATTTTATATATATATATATATATATATATAAATAATATAATATAATGTTACATAAATGAAAATTAGCATAACAAAAGAGGTGTTTGTGGAAAAAGGTTTTAAAATTAAGGACAATTGTGAAAAAAATGGGTAAATGAGAGGGCTAAAACATAAGTCATTTTAATCGGATATCTGATTACCAAAATTGATATTTAAAAGGATCTGAATACGGATATGGCTTTTCATATCTGTCAGATATTTTAATCGGATAATTAAATACGTATTCTAAATATAGGTTGATCTTTATCCAACTTGTATCAGTTCACTTGCCGGCCTTATGTTAAGACTTCAAAATTACAGTTGATTTGAACATTCGTAACATTACACATGAATCCGACACTTTTGGGTACTTAAGTCCCTATGGGTTTTTAACGGTCCTTTAGAGATGATCCACAACTCAATCCACAAAATATAAGACAACAAACCTCAATATATATTTTTTTTAGGATTAAAGAATGCTACTCCTTGTGTAGTCCACGCCCACACACATGGAGAAGTGGAACCAGGGTATGGGTATCTTTCCACAGCCTGATTTCACTTCCCCATGTACGTGAGAGTAAGGTACACCAAGAAGTCGTTTTTTTTTTTTTTCATTAAGAAAAAGTTAGAAAACTAGAGTGTTAAGGTGCTTATTGATCCATGTACCCCGAAAGTGAGAGCACTTTTTCGATGACCATCAAAATGACAATGTGTTCAACAAGAAAGGATTATAGTCTGATTCTTGGGAAGGTTTCAATTCCTTTATAACGATAATGATGTCTTAGGGCTCCCCAGAGTCCATACTTTCACTACCTTAAATTTTTTTTTCTATGCTTGTTTAATTAAAAAAAGAAAAAAGAACAAAAGAAAAAGAAAAAGGGAAGAATCTTTATCTGAGTATTGAGCAAGCTTTCTATTTGTCTAACAAAAGAGGTCCCTAGGTAACAGCTCAGGAACTCCAAACTGAACATATGGAAAATTATATGGAAATTATCTTTTTTTCTGCGTTACAAAGTTAATGGTGTTAAATGCTCTAATTTTGATGTAAAAGATTCGATGCAAGATTTTTTAGGTTAAACTAAAATTAAATCTTTTAATAAATGGTTTCAATAGATTTGGTTTAAACAGTTCGACTTTGATTTTAAATAGTATTATTAGATTTAATTTAATTTTTTTTTTGTTCAAACAGCTTCTTTTTCTTTTAATTTTGTACTTAACATTGAATTGAATTTTTATTATTATATATTTCTTTTAATAATTCTTAGGTTATAATTGTTTATATGTTTATTTTTATATCAAAAAGTTTGAATGTCTTTAAAATTTTTAGTGGAATTCATTTATTCTAACCATGAATTACCTAACTTATTATGTATATATTAATCAGTTTAAACCGTTCAACTAATTAATGGTTTCAATTTTTAAAATCAAAATCAAATCATTTATTAAACGATTTCATGATTTCAATGTAAACACACCTGATTCAATTTTAGTTTGATTTTAACACCTTTACACAAAGTGTTTCTTTGGAAATTATTCAGGATATAATCCCAACAAAAGCAAACTAAAGTTCTTCACTCTTAAACTGTGCCTTTTGTTTTAAATCAATTGAAAACACAATGTGTGAGCAAATATTTCACTTTGAGTGATCAGTAGAAAGTACTCTCAATTTTCACTTTTAAGGGAGCAAATATTTCCAGCCTGGATCCATAGAATTGATTCCAATAGGGTATTTATTTTGGGTGTAAAGTTCCCAATAGAGTAAAGTCTGATAATCTTAGCGTTATATCTATGACTGGCTGTGCACCATCTTCGTGCTCTTGCTTGACTTCGTTTCATTTAAAGCTGGAGACTCGTTGATGTTAATTGGTTATTTACTTGTAGCTGTCAGTTAGATCAGGGTTTTGGGGTTCTTTTCTTCCGTGTCTTCTTGAACAGCTAAATGAAAGACTTCCTCACTCTACCCTGACTTATGATGGGCAATATTCTACTTTGATTTGCTGGGGCTCTTTTTAACCCAAATCATTCACTTGTGGTTAAGGTTGTGTAGAGACTGTTGGATTTATGGGCTAAATTAATTATTCGGGTTGATTAAATGGGTGAGAGTCAAATTGCATGAACCGATTCGGTCCACTCTCAAGCTTAGGGATATGCTGGCTCAACCCATTGTAGTTTAGGGTTTTGAGTGCAGGACAGTATTATAAATACTAGGTTTTGGGTCCCTACAGCCATTATTCACTCTTCCCCACTTTACCACTAAAGTGAGAGAACCAAGGAGGTTTAAGGGGCTGTAGAAGATCCATATCCAAGCCAATAGAGCGAAAGTGGGAGTGACCAACATCAATCATCTTCAGCCTACTAGGTGAAAGGTACAAATCGATCCTCCATAATTTTATTAGATTCGTGTTCTTGTTTTTCCTGTGTGGTTTCCTCAATAGGGTTTCAAACTCAAACCCATAGGGAGTTCTAACAAGTGGTATCAAAGCAGACCACATGGGACAAGAATCGATTGAAGTTTTCTTGTACATGAGGATTTTGATTATTACTTAAAACCTGATTTGATTAAAAATCATGAAAATCATGAAAATCATAAAAATTGTAATTTTACCATCACTTAAAGATCCTGTATGGGAAAACTTTCTTCACGAAAGTTATAGATCACGAGAAGACGGTCGTGGTGGTATGCCGCAAGTCATCGGAAACCTCCGGACGCGCCAGCACGTGCAGCCGGAAACCCGTTGCCGGAGGAGAGAGAAAAAAA